>NC_054706.1:26044614-26063428 GCF_016097555.1 Gigantopelta aegis
TGACGAACTACACGCCAACAACATCGTGCTTCGTTCATGTGTAGGACAATATGGCACTAATCCAGTTAACACGTACCCCAGTACATCCTCCGCGCCTCATCTTTTCACAAATAATGTATTCGTTTTACGAATTAGGTGCATAACATATGCTAAGTTCGATTGTAATAAAAATGACAAACAAAAAAAGAAAGAATTAATGTACAGGGGCGTAGCGTAATTTGCATCTGGGGGAGGGTCGAATATGAACCTAGCGGACACTTTTGTCTTTTGTTTTAAGTCCACTTTTTGAAGTTGAATAGCCGAAAAGTATGCAGTGCAGAACAGCTTATTGTGTTGTATAGGCCTGTTGATAGTACAATTTTCATTTTAATATTTGCTTAACTTTTAAAATGGCGTATGATACGAAACGTGATGTCCAAAATTGCTATACTAAACATTTAATGTAAACACGATGATCGATTGCCCACCATTGTCTTTTCTTACAGCCCATGATGAAGAAGAAGAAGAAGAAGAAATGTTTTATTTAACAACGCACTCAACACATTTTATTTACGGTTATATGGCGTCAGACATATGGTTATGGATCACACAGATTTTGAGAGGAAACCCGCTGTCGCCACTACATGGGCTACTCTTTCCGATTAGCAGCAAGGGATCTTTTATTTGCGCTTCCCACAGGCAGGATAGCACAAACCATGGCCTTTATTGAACCAGTTATGGATCACTGGTCGGTGCAAGTGGTTTACACCTACCCATTGAGCCTTGCGGAGCACTCACTCAGGGTTTGGAGTCGGTATCTGGATTAAAAATCCCATGCCTCGACTGGGATCCGAACCCATTGCCTATCAGCCTGTAGACCGCTACATAATGACATACACTTAGAAGAACTTCATTTCTTAGAGTGCTATTTTTGCCCTCAACCTGTCGAGATTTCATCTTTTTTTCCAATTAAAAATTCTACTAATGTGAAATTATCCGCATGACCACTGTCTGTCGGCTTTCTTGGAGAGACGGTCGCATATTGGATAGTCTATAGAATTGCAGTTGGGGACATAAAAAGGAAATGTTGGAGCAAAGATAATACTCGAAGAAATTGTTTTTAGTTTAGAATTTTTAATTTTTTTTTTTAAGTTGCGTGACGTCACAGGGGCTATTCTCTTCTTCGAAGGTAGAAAGAAAGGAAACCCGCTTTTCTTGTTTAATCTCTACATAGGCTACTGTTTGTATATTCGTCAGTGTGAAAACAATATCAGTGGCGGATCCAGAAAATCCATTTAGGGGGTCCCAATGACATGAGGCTAAATGCCAAGGGAACTTTGGGGGAGGTTTGGAGGGGGATCGTAAAAAAATGAAAATTAATATATAATAAAATATGTAACTGTTGCAAATTTAGGGTGGCCTGGGCCCCTGCCCGCCACTCCCAGATCAGCCTCTGAATATTGGTTAGATACCATCATGGCCATTCAGTACAAAACATCAAACGGTCACTCGAATTTTCTTCAGTCTCTATACATTGCTAGACCGGCCTCGGTGGCGTCGTGGCAGGTCATCGGTCTACAGGCTGGTAGGTACTGGGTTCGGATCCCAGTCGAGGCATGGAATTTTTAATCCAGATATCGACTCCAAACCTTGAGTGAGTGCTCCGCAAGGCTCAATGGGTAGGTGTAAACCACTTGCACCGACCAGTGATCCATAACTGGTTCAACAAAGGCCATGATTTGTGCTATCCTGCCTATGGGAAGCGCAAATAAAAGATCCCTTGCTGCTAATCGGAAGAGTAGCCCATGTAGTGGCGACAGCGGGTTTCCTCTCAAAATCTGTGTGGTCCTTAACCATATGTCTGACGCCATATAACCGTAAATAAAATGTGTTGAGTGCGTCGTTAAATAAAACATTTCTTTCTTTTTTCTTTCTATACATTGGCGGATCTAGGGGCACTTCTACACTGACTCTAGTACAATGAAGTTGTGTTGTGAGAACGTGGTGATTTCTGGTGCAGGGAGATCCAAAGCCGGTGTCTCAACTACCGGGGGCGGTTCCTTCTGCGTCGCCGCCCCCATCTACTCGATCGAAGCACTCGCCAGGAGCGGCCCGGGGGGGGGGGGGCGCCAAAGTTGTCAGCTCCACTGACAGTGGCGGCCCCTCCTGTTCAAGTTCCAACACGGATGGACACAGGGCATGTGGTCATTATTGACCCACCAGAGAGTCCACCAGTATCTCCGAAGGCTGTTGTTGCCCCAGCGGCGGGCCAGCGGGAGTCCAAGAGGAGGAAGGTGTCAGCGGCCACCATACCAAAGACGTCCGACCAACCCGATTGGACTCTCGTTTGTGACAAGCTGCCAGCGAGGTACCGAGGAGCGTTCAAGGGGACTTCACTAGCAGCTCGCAAATCAAGGGTCCGTGGAGTGATCAACACCTTCCAACTTCCATCCGGACAAGTGAAGTACCAGATCCAAGGAGCCAAACACTCGGACCAACTTTACGTGACGGCAGAGCGGGACGGACTGTTCAGGCAGGGACTCCTAAAACCATCCATGGACAATGCGACCATCCATCGTATTTTAAAGCTGGTTTTGCAGGACATTTATCCAGGAGCTATACACAGAAACATCGTCTCCCTGACTGAAGGACTCCCCAACGTCAGACCTGAGCAGTCCATCAGTTCGCCATGAGTCCCGCGGCGCAACCTTAACTAGGACAGGTAACCTCCTTTTGGGGGGCTTAGTTGGACTTTAATTTTTCGGCAGCGGCTCAAAATTCTAATGTTTATTTTTTTATAAATAGTCCAACGCACTTTACTTTGGCGCCCGTTCACTTGCTCAAATCACCTTAAAACCTTTTAGGGGCAGTTTCACGGGAAAGGTTGCACTGCTCGTTGATTGGAATAAAATGTTCATAACTTTAAAATTTAAAGCTCTATTCTACTGAAAGTTGTTTCATCTTTCTTGGGCCTTTAACGGTTGAAGGACATGAGCCTTTTATTCTGCCAGAGTTGCAGGACGTAAAATCCAAATATTACAAAATAAAGCTGGCAAATAAGGACATTACAAGCTAAGTAGATTGTGTGTCTTGTATGCAGCAGTGTACATATGAATGACAGGTAATCTTTCAATGTTAATTATCTAATTACACCATTACATGCAGATTCATATCAAATATTATTTCCTAATACAATTATGAATTAAACATTTTAAAAAGATTAAGAGCAGTCTCAGTTTATTTAACTGAAATCTAAATGTTAAAAAAAAAGTCCCCTCCTAAACAAAATTGCCATTTTCACACTGCATTGTTTGAAAGCTTATATTACTGCTAATACTAATGCAATCAACATTATTTTTAACTAGTATTCTAAAAAACATATTGAAATTTCTTTTCTAATTCAGTTATAGACATTTTGTTTGAAGATTAGTATTTAATGGTTTCTGTTTAACATAAATCATTTTTAAATAGAAGAATATTGCTAAAATATTACCAAAAATAATCAGAAAATTTAAAATCCTTGGTCTTATTAATGAAAACATTGTTACTCTTAACAGTTTCCTATTTTTTTTAAAAACACCTTAGTTTATCTTTAGAAATGTATCACATAAAAGCTTATGATTATGCTGTACCTATGTGTCCTCATATTTTTATGCTGTGCATGTAATCATATCACTGATTATTTTATAAACCGTAACAGCTGTAGGTCCAATTGTTTATAAAACATTTCACTAGTGTATGCGTGAAGCTCTCGTGGCATATATGCACGTTAAAACTTTACCCGAACCCGGATCTAGGGGGTGGGGTCACGGGAGTTCCGTGATCTAGGGGGTGGGGTCACGGGAGTTCCGTGATCTAGGGGGTGGGGTCACGGGAGTTCTGTGATCCACCCGCCCCTAGCTCTGTTGACGTGCCTTTTTAATGACTTTCACGGGGTTTTTTAATTCAGCATCCACAATATACATGTACAAGATGCCCTGAAAACGCGATTCTGAGCATGTTTTTTTGTTTTGTTTTTAATTCTGGGCAGCATGCCCCAGAATACCCTAACAGATCTCGCTCCCTTTGGGAGTTGAGCTCATTTGCCTTCAATAAACTCCAATATTTTTTTTTTTTCTTCTTCTTTATAATTGTGTGCCCCAAACCCCCTACAAAATCCTGGATTCGCCTCCGCTAAACACATTAGGATGACACAGATCACATTGGATTACATACATGGATATATACTAATAAAAAGCCTGTGAGTTTACACTGGATGTGTATACATGGATATATACTAATAAAAAGCCTGTGAGTTTACACTGGATGTGTATACATGGATATATACTAATCAAGAAACTGTGAGCTTACATTGGATGTACATAAACACCTAAATATTCTAAGGAAAAAAAAAAAAAAAAAAGCTGTTCATTTGAATCAGATACGCTGTACAGAGGTTTTAAGAAGGTAGATAACTCTGGAATTAGTGTCAATGATTTAAAAACGTATTCCCAACAGTGCTGCTTTAATTAGTAAGAAACTTACCGAACATGAGGGCGATGCCATATCCGAGTGGCGCCTGGCACCACACCAACCCATCTTTGACCACAGCCTCCGCTGACCCGTTGATGAAGCCGCCACCGACCCATGTCGCTGAAACAAAAATACGAGAAAAATACAGGATTTATTCGTTCTTTCTTTCTTTCTTTCGTTCATTCGTTCTTTCATTCTTTCTCCACCGACCCGTGACGCTGATATAAAAAATAGAGGAAAATTAATGTATTCGTTCATTCATTCATTATTTCATTATTTCATTCATTCATTCATTTACTCATTCATTCTTTCATTCACTCATTTATTTTCCACTCACCCATTGCGTTAAAAGAAAGTACGATAAAAAAACAGTAGTCATTCTTTCTTTCTTTCTTCTTTTTTGCATGATCCTTTCACTCATTCAATCGTTCATTCATTCATTCATTCTTTCTTTCTTTCTTTCTTTCATCTTTATTATTTCATTCATTTATTCATTCATTCACATTCATTGAGTCTTTCTTTTATTCATTCATCATTCATTTATTCCTGTATAAAAGATCATATTTATAGCTATTTTTTATATACTTACCTGTCATTGTGAAACGGTAAATGATTACCTGTCATTGTGAAATAGTTAATAATTACCTGTCATTGTGAAATAGATAATAATTACCTGTCATTGTGAAACAGTAAATGATTACCTGTAATTGTGAAACAGTAAATGATTACCTGTCATTGTGAAATAGTTAATAATTACCTGTCATTGTGAAACAGTAAATGATTACCTGTCATTGTGAAACAGTAAATGATTACCTGTCATTGTGAAACAGTAAGTTATTACCCGTCATTGTGAAACAGTAAGAGATTACCCGTCATTGTGAAACAGTAAGTTATTACCTGTCATTGTGAAACAGTAAATGATTGCCTGTCATTGTGAAACAGTAAATGATTACCTGTCATTGTGAAACAGTAAGAGATTACCTGTCACTGTGAAACAGTAAGTTATTACCTGTCATTGTGAAACAGTAAATGATTGCCTGTCATTGTGAAACAGTAAAGGATTACCTGTCATTGTGAAACAGTAACGGATTACCTGTCATTGTGAAACGGTAAGTGATTACCTGTCATTGTGAAATAGTTAATAATTACCTGTCATTGTGAATCACTCAATGATTACTTGTCATTGTGAAATAGTTAATAATTACCTGGTATTGTGAAACAGTAAAGGATTACCTGTCATTGTGAAACGGTAAGTGATTACCTGTCATTGTGAAATAGTTAATAATTACCTGTCATTGTGAATCACTCAATGATTACCTGTCATTGTGAAATAGTTAATAATTACCTGTCATTGTGAATCACTCAATGATTACCTGTCATTGTGAAACAGCCAACAAACAGTCCTATCTTGCGTCCAGCTAGCATCACCTCTTTTGAGTCGATGTTTGTGAAGAAGTGTCCGGACCTGCGCGCCGCCACGATTCCTATGACCAGGATGAGGATGTAGAAGACGATCACGGCCACGAGACCGCCGATGAAGATCCCCATTGTGGTTTAACACTTTATGGTCTGTCACAGGTAAACCGGTTCCTGGAAATATAACAATGCACCCCCATTGTGGTATAACTCTTTATGGTCTGTCACACGTAAACCGGTTCCTGGAAATATAACAATGCACCCCCATTGTGGTTTAACACTATTGTCTGTCGCACGTGAACCGGTTCCTGGAAATATAACAACGAGTCCCGTTGTAGTTAGATTAACACTTTATAGTGTGTTCGAGTTCTCAAAAATACATCAATGTTTCTGGGAAAGGATTCTTTGCTTAGGAACTATTCTGAGTTTGCCGTCGTTATAACATGAAGACCCATACTGTGGTTAGATTAACACTTTATGGTCTGTCCATGTCCCTAAAAATATAACAATGTGTCCGAAAAACGATTGGTTAGGACCTGTTCTGAGTTTGCTGCAAATAGTAACACGAAGACTCCCATTGTGGTTAGATTAACACTTTATGGTCTGTTACGCGTAAACCGGTTCCTGGAAATATAACAATGTGTCTGGGAAAGGATTATTTCTTTTTAGTGGAACTTCCTGAGTTTTATGCCAATATAACACGTTTACACAACAAACGAAGGTGTTTTATGACTAAAATTGCATATTAAAATTAATTTTTCTGTTTAGAATATCAATGTCTGTATAAACAAGGAGTTTGTCGTCGTCCTAATGTTTGTAGTAGCTGAAACCTTATTTTATCTTCTACTAATTTCGTACGTACGAAAATATATATAATAATACGAAGTTAAATGAAAAATGTCTGCGACAGACATTATCACACGACGGTAAAACAATGGATATCTGATCAAGAAACTATATTTGACATGTAATTTTAGTAACCAACAAAGGCTCCGTTAGTCGGAAACATCTCACAATGGCTGCAAACGCAGGACAGTCTCTTTAATGAAGGAAGGATATGTTTTATTTAACGACGCACTCAACACATTTTATTTACGGTTATATGGCGTCAGACATATGGTTAAGGACCACGCAGATATTGAGCGAGGAAACCCGCTGTCGCCACTTCATGGACTACTCTTTTTGATTAGCAGCAAAGAATCTTTTATATGCACCATCCCACAAACAGGATACTACATACCACGGCCTTTGTTACACCAGTTATCATTTTATTTACGGTTATATGACGTCGGGCATATGGAGGAAGGGACCATTAAGGCATTTGACCTGGTATGCATATTCAACGATATATAATGCACATTATTGCTTAATATTAACAAGTATAATCGTATAGTTAATTAATAAAACGGTTAAATGTGACGGCTATTATATATAACGGGCGCAGCCATTTTGTATCATCCCAGTGAGCTGGTGGTTACGTAATACCTAACGTGTCACGTCAGGAATTAGTCTTCGAACTGAAGAAACAAAACATACCTGATTTTTGCGGATGCATCGCAATATTCTGTAATAATAGTCATCCCAGTAAGCCAGCAACAATTATATATTATTGTTAATACAAAATAAACCACCATTGTCAAAGTGTTGAAATAACTGTATTATGTTTGGTACATAAATTAACCCACGTATTGAAATAATAATCAGAGTGTTTTCTTAGTTAATTTGTATTTTCTTTCAGAACAGAACAGAACTTTATTTCACTCAGACCGCTATTCAGCGGCATATGAGGTACATTAACAATAATTATATGACAGTGACAAGATGGGGTTTACAGGAGGAAATGTATATGTACAATATCAAAATAAAAAAGGTCTAATAATAATAATGATACAAAATGAAATATATTTCTAATAGTAATAATATATATATATATATATATATATATATATATATATATATATATATATATATATGCAAACATGGATAGTAGTAGTCAGAATAAGACAGCATAAGCTTGGGCGACAATTTTTTTTAAGGTTTACCGAATTTATCCGTAATTTCTTTTATTAATTTGCACAACTTTTTTTTGAAGACTTATTTTGTCATTTGTCATTAATTGTTTAAATTTCAGCATATTGGGTTTGTTATAATAATATGGCTTTAACAATTTTTTTCGGGAGTTATTAAAGAAAGAGCATGTAAGTAGATAGTGAAATTCGTCTCCGATGTCATTTTTGTTACATAGTATACATAGTCTGCTTTCTACTGGGGTGTTGTTCCATTGTCCTGTTTCGATTGGTATGTAATGGTTTGATGTTCTAAATTTTAGTAACGTAGTCCAGGAAATTTGTAGTAATTTTATAATATATTTTTCTAATGTTAGATGTTCTTTAAATGTGGTGTACATTTTACCCCTTGATGATGTAGCTATGTCGCTATTCCATTGTTGTAGGTACTGATCATTTTGTCTTAATTTAACGTTATGACGCCCCTCAAATCGTAATGGACATTATCACTTTATTACTGTAAGTAATTCTGTAAAACCCTTGATTAAGTAGACTTTCCCATCTAAAATCACAAAACTGACCAATTACGTAGTCCCAAAGAAAAGAAAAGTATCACTTGGGCATCGTGAGTGGTCGTTTTTTGCTCGAACGTAGCATATCAATAGGCCTAATAATATGATTTTTTTTCTTTGGATTTTTAAAAAAAGAAAAATACTATAACTCCATTTCGTTCTATTGATGCAAATTCAAATATATTTAGTTAAATAGTTTATTATACTATCAAATCATTTATGTTGTTTTAGAAGTCAGGTTGATCAAAGCGAAGCGCCTTGTCGTAAATTAGAGCGTTTGTTTACACTGTGCACTTCGCCCCAAGCTATACCACCGGACGTCACAAAAACGAAACAAAATGGCTGGCCCCACTTAGCAGGAATAATCATGGGTTTTTTTATTAACTCTAAAATTACGCGTTTTTCATTTGTTAAAGTGTCAGTATGTGTTGGTGGTCCGGGTATGCATCTTTCCAACACATAAAGCTCTTATTTGAGTTTACTTTACCTTTAAGGACCACACAGATATTGAGGGAGGAAACCCGCTGTCGCCACTTCATGGCCTACTCTTTCCGATTAGCAGCAAGGGATCTTTTATATGCACCATCCCATAGACAGGATAGCACATACCACGGCTTTTGGTATACCAGTCGTTGTGCACTGGCTAGAGTGAGAAATAGCTCATTAGTACGAGCAACTGAACGTAGTTCTCTTACTAGGGCACCAAACTCAAAAGAGTCCCTTTAAATATTATCTGTGATCTGGTAGTTTTTTGTTAGAGGCTTTTTTTTTTCACCACGATGAAATAAAAACGAACACATAAACGTGTAAAATCTGACTTTCTGTCGCCGTGCATGCGTCGTTTGTCGTGTGAAGTAGTATAACACGTCGTGTGTTTCATTGCAGCAGATGTCTGACACTCGATTGTTAGCAGAAACACGTTTTCACACTTCGCCCGCGCAATGTTTCATGTTGTCCATGCAATCGTTGAGTGTGGGGTTTTTTTTTTGGGTGTTTTTTTTTTTTTGGGGGGGGGGGGTACTTAAACTCTTTGTATATGATGTCAGGACCCCCGAACTACCTCTGGGTACAAAACGTTTGTCAATGCCCCATAAGTACGTTCACAAAAAGGTTCGGGGGTTGGGATGTTACGTATTAAATTTAATGGTGCATAGGCGGCAATGCCCCTCACCCCACCTAAAAACTGATGTTGCCAGACTATACGCTGTCGAAGCGCCCCCGCCATAAATATCCACAATTCCAGCTTCCAGCTGTATCCCTCAGGAGCTAGATATAGATCAGTTATAAAGTGAAAGTTAAAGTTTGTTTTGTTTAACTACACCACTAGAGCACATTGATTTGTTAATCATCGACTATTGGGTGTCAAATATTTGGTAATTTTGACATATGGTCTTGGACATGAAACCCGCTACATTTTTCCATTAGTAGATAAGGGATCTGTTATATGTACCATCCCATAGACAGGATAGCACATACCACGGCCTTTGATTTACCAGTCGTGGTGCACTGGCTGGAGCGAGAAATAGCTCAATGGGTCCACAGACGGGGATCGATCCTAGACTGACTGCGCATCAGGTGAGCGCTTTACCACTGAACTTCGTCTCGCCCCCGCAAGAAAGAAGGAAGGAAGGAAATGTTTTATTTAACGACGCACTCAGCACATTTTATTTACGGTTATATGGCGTCAGACATATGGTTAAGGACCACGCAGATACTGAGCGAGGAAACCCTCTGTCGCCACTTCATGGACTACTCTTTTCGATTAGCACCATCCCACAAACAGGATAGTACATACCACGGCCTTTGTTACACCAGTAGTGGAGCACTGGCTGGAACAAGAAATAGCCAAATGGGTCCACCGACGGGGATGGATCCTAGACCGACAGCGCATTAAGCGAACGCTCTACTACTGGGCTACGTCCCGCCCGTACCTTTAACGAGACACAGAAAGAGAAACAAACGTGTTGCCGTTACGTAAGCTACTCCTATCGATAAAATAGCAATGGATCTTTTATATGTAGTTTTCAACAGACGTGACAGTACATACCACGGCCTTAGATGTACTAGATGTGGGGCATTTGTTTGGCATGGGGAGGGGGGATATGAGACTACTAAGGGAAATCGACACTGCGACCCATCCCACGTCAATGAGAATGTACCACGTATTTTGGTAACCATAAACATTGTGATGATCAGCAAAAACACTGCATAAATAAAGAACACGATAAACTTAAAGTATGCTACTCCTATCGATAAAGCAGAAATGGATCTTTTTATATGTATTTTTCAATAGACGTGACAGTACATATCACGGTCTTAGCTATTTTCTAGATGTGGGGAATTGTTTGCAACGGAGGTGGGGGGGGGGGGGGGGGGCAATATGAGACTACTACGGGAAATCGACCCTGCGACCCATTGTACCTCAGTGAGAATGTACCACGTATTTTGATAACTACAAACACTGTGACGATCAGCAAAACATTGCATTTAAAGAACACGATATTCTTAACAAAAATATGAAATTTTAGTTGCTAAAAATACTCTATTAGTCGAAAATATATGACAATACTAGCAAACTCAGGACAGTTTTTTAATAAGAAATATTATAAGGAATATTTAAAAACAACAAATTAAATCATTTTAAATTAAAACACACACACACACACACACACACACACACACACACACACAATTGAAATACGCGATAGACCTGTCAAGAGATATGTAGTAAGAGGTTACGTCGTAATGTCCACATTGTGTAGCATTAATTGATATTTAAAGTCGCAGACACCACGGTTACACTGTCTCAGTGGATCTCTCTCTCTCTCTCTCTCTCTCTCTCTCTCTCTCTCTCTCTCTCTCTCTCTCTCTCTCTCTCTCTCTCTCTCTCTCTCTCTCTATATATATATATATATATATATATATATATATATATATATATAATTTATATATATATATATATCGCTATCTGTCTCTCTCTCTCTTCTCTCTCACACACACACACACGCAAGCGCACACACACGCACAATCGTAATTTTAAATGTGCTACGGTTACGTGAAACAAATATTCTTTTTTCCCCCAATGGCTCGTGTCTAAGCAGCTTGTGAAGGGGGAAGCTTTTTTTGTAGAGAGGGGTACATTCTCATTCTTTTTTCATTTGTTTCATTTGTTATTTTATAACGAAATGTGAAGGTTTTTGATGGATAAAAACTAATTGGTGATTTACTTGTAGAAATATTGAACTTTAGTGTAAACGACTAAAACACAATGTTATGGCAACTGGGAACAAATGATTACTCAATGCATTTTTTTTACTACAATGACGGACGTTTGTAGTAACGTTGCGACATTTGAGGTCGTTGTGACATTTGTGGGCACTACAGACGTGCACCCTGTTTTTTATTGTGACATCTTATTTTACTCACCTCTCCCGTAACTTCTTGTTTTTTATCCGTACCTATGTTTTTTAAAAGCAATATACAGAACACCACTGTTACACCGTGTCAGGGGATCTAGGCTGAAGCGAGCGAAGTTTTTAGTAGTTTTAGACTACAAAATGATACTAATCGGTACTTAAAGGCATATTGTCACAGAACACTGACCTATTTAATGGTCTAACAAAGTATTACCTGAACAAAAATGGTTTGAGTTGTCCCTAAATGTACTTTATTCAACCATCTTCAAAACCACCATACTCCATTTATTAATGATATTTTGTAAAAATAATTGAATTATGGCAATGGTCCATAATTCAAAAACTAAAATTGCCGAGAGGGTTGGCATGGATTTCACACCATCATGGTTCAGTTAATGTGATGCGATAGCTAGATTTGGTTTCTAACAATTTATGTAATTTTTATTTATTATCCATGTTTAGAGAAATAAGGTCCTTAAATCCGTGACAGTATGCCTTTAAAAAAAACCTGTTTGTACACGCATGACTGTGTCACTCCCGCTATAGGCCTACACCTGCAAAGTAAATTCTTTTTTGGCATAACGTGACACAGGCTATGAAAGGGTTTATTCACCGCAAACATGATATGCCAGCTGTACCTTTTATTGTTCATGATGATTAAACAAATAATAATAACGACACCACTAGAGCACAGAGTAGATTTATTAGTCATCGGCTGTTGGATGTCAGATATTTGGTAATTTTGACATAAAGTCTTAGAAAGGAAACACCGCTACATCTTTCCACTAGTAGCAATGGATCTTTCATATGCACCATCGCACAGACAGGATAGCACATACCACGGCTTTTGGTATACCAGTCGTGGGTAGCACTGGTTGGAACGAGAAATATCCCAATGGGCCCACCAACGAGGCTCGATCCTAAACCGACCGCGCAATGTGATCGTGAACTCTATCAATGTGCCCCTTCACACTTATGGCTTCAGGCACGTCCCCCACAGGCCACAACTCTGACATGGCCGGAGAGATGGGACAGCGCATCAAGCGAGCGCTTTACCACTGGGCTACATCCCGCCTCTGTCCATGAGCGATGCGTGCACCGTTAAATTGAAGAAGTTTGTTTTGTTTAATGACACCACTGGAGCACATTGATTAATTAATCATCAGCTATTGGATGTCAAACATTTGGTAATTCTGTCATAGTCTAAGAGAGGAAACCCGCCACATTTTTCCATTAGTAGCAAGGGATCTTTTATACGTAACACAGCCTTTGATATACGAGTCGTAGTGCACTGTCTGGAACGAGAAATAGCCCAATGGGCCCACCGACGGGGATCGATCCCAGACCTACCGACGCATCAGGCGAGCGCTTTACCAGGGAGGAAACCCGCTACATTTTTCCCAAGTAAGCAACGGATCTTTTATATGCACTTTCCCACAGACAGGAAACCACATACCACGGCCTTTGTCCAGTTGTGGTGCACTGGTTGTAACGAGAAAAAAAAATCAGCTGAATGGATCCACCGAGGTGGTTCGATCCTGCGACGCAAGCATCTCAGGCGAGCATTCAGCCGACTGAGATAATCCCGCCACCGTTAAATTGAAGACTGCCGCTAATTTAAAATGTGTGGGCAGTTCTAATTTAGCTGGTAGTTGGACCGTTGATTTGAAACTATTTAGCCAACTTTAACTCGGTTTTACAGATTTATATTGGCAAAAGACTTTGAACCTACTGTTAAAAAATCGTCTAACTTTCATAAATTCTGTGCGTGCGTGCGTACGTGCGTGCGTGTGTTTATTGGTTTGTTTGTGCGTCTGAGTGTTTGTGTAAGTGTTTGACTTTTGTGTGCCTGTCTATATGCGGGGCGTGACATAGCGGTCGGCCTAGGATCGTACCCCCTTGTGGTGGGCCCATTGGGCTATTCCTCATTCCTACCAGTGCACCACAACTGGTATATCAAAGTCCGTGATTTGTGTTATCTTGTCTGTGGGATGGAACATATAAAAGGTGTCTTGCTACTAAAGGAAAAATTAGCGTGTTTCCTCTCTTAGACTATGTCAGAATTACCCAATGTTTGACATCCAATAGCCGATGATTAATAAATCAATGTGCTCTAGTGTTGTCGTTAAACAAAACAAACTTTTTAACTGTGTGTGTGCTTGGGTTTATATCCGTGTGTATGTACGTACATGTACTTTTGCGTGTATGTGTATGTGTGTGTGTCTGTACATGTGCGTGTGTGTGTTTGTATATATGTGTGTGTGTGTGCGCGCGTGTCTGTACATGTGTATGTGTATGCGTGTGTTGTGTGTGTGTTGTGTGTGTATTTCTGTTTGTGTGTGTGTGTGTCTGTATAATAATAAGGTTTAATGTATTATTTTCTTGGTTGGTCAGTTGGTTGGTTGATTCATTGATCCATCGATCCACCGATTGATTGACTGATTGAGCCTTTTCCCTTAGAAGGATAGTTTTGTTTTGTTTAACGACACCACTAGAGAACATTGATTTATTAATCATCGGCTATTGGATGTCAAACATTTGGTCATTTCTACACATAGACGAAATAGCTTATCAGTATGGTTGGTTGGATGGTTGAATGTACGCAAACTACAAATACAAAACACAGGAGAAACAGGTTTTGATAAACAACAAATATAGTAAACATATAATACAAGAAATATACTTAACTATTCGTGAAAGGAAAATGTATTAAAAACTTTTCTCAATTTGGCTGCGTTTAATAAATATTTTTCAAAATTTCAACAATTTGTAATTGCAATATGTTGATCCATTGATCCATCGATCCACCGATTGATCGACTGATTGAGCCTTTTCCCTTAGAAGGATAGTTTTGTTCTGTTTAACGACACCACTAGAGAACATTGATTTATTAATCATCGGCTATTTGATGTCAATCATTTGGTAATTTCGACATATAGACGAAATATAGACGAAATAGCTCATTAGTACGAGCAACTGAACGTAGTTATCTTAATAGCCAGCAAACTCGGGACAGTCCCTTTAAATATTATCTGTGATCTGGTAGTTTTTTGTTAGAGGTTTTTTTTTTCACCTCCATGAAATAAAAACGAAAACATAAACGTGTAAAATCTGACTTTCTGTCACCGTGCATACGTCGTTTGACGTGTGAAGTAATATAACGGGTAACGTCGCGTGTTTCATTGTCGCAGATGTCCGACACCCGATTGTTAGCAGAAACACGTTTTCACACTTCGCCCGCGCACTGTGTCATGTTGTCCATGTAATCGTCGAGTGCGGCAAAAGTATACCTTGACAGAGGCGCCCCCCCCCCCCCTATATATTAATTTTCATTTTTTTACGATCCCCCTCCAGACCTCCCCCAAAGTTCCCTTGGCATTCCACCTCATGTCACGAGGCCTCCCCCCTAAATGGATTTTCTGGATCCGCCACTGTTTGACGTTACTTGATCTATTACCACAATATCTAATACATGTCGAATTTTACCACAATATTTAATACATGCCAAATTTTAAACACCTTTCTCACATCTAGACTATATCCACTAAAGACCTCCATCACACTCCGATAGGCCAGAATGGAATCCGGGTTGTTTTGTGTGGGGTTTTTTTTTTCTCTTTTTATTATTTCTTTTTTTTCTCTTCATTTTTTTTTTGGGGGGGGGGGGGGGGGGGGAGTCCTTAAACTCTTTGTATATGATGTCAGGACCCCCGTACTACCCCTGGGTATAAAACATTTGTCAATGCTTCACAAAACGGTTCGGGGGTTGGGATGTTACATATTAAATTTAATTGTGCATAGGGGGCAATGCCCCTCTCCCCACCTTAAAACTAATATTACCAGACTCTACGCTGTTGAAGCGCCCCCGCCCTTGTTATAAAGACCCTGTCTGTGGGATGGTGCATATAAAAGATCCCTTGTTGCTAATCGAAAAGAGTAGCCCATGAAGTGGCGACAGCGAGTTTCCTCTCTCATTATCTGTGTGGTGTATAACCCTATGTTTGACGCCATATAACCGTAAATACAAAAATGTGTGCGTTTGTGCATCAGTGAAGGTAAAGGTTTGAGCAAGAAATATAAATTTTGTTAATTCTTGTACGTCTTAAATATCCACAATTCCAGCTTCCAGCTGTATCCCTAAAGAGCTAAATGTAGATCAGTTATAAAGTGAAAGTTAAAGTTTGTTTTGTTTAACGACACCACTAGAGCACATTGGCTTGTTAATCATCGACTATTTGGTAATTTTGACATATGGTCTTGGACAGGAAACCCGCTACATTTTTCCATTAGTAGATAAGGAATCCCATAGACAGGATAGCACATACCACGGCCTTTGATTTACTATTCGTGGTGCACTGGCTGGAGCGAGAAATGGGTTGTTGGTGGGATGGGGGGGGGGGGGTGGGGGTTTTTTTTTTTGGGGGGGGTAACCCGAGGGAAGGACGTAGGGGGGTCGGGGTTGTTGTTTTGGAAGTTTTTATATTTTTGTTGTTTCATCTGCAGAATGTTTCACTTCCAGGCAGTTACAATTCGCTTCTTTCTTCTTTGACAAGCTGTTGTTATTTTCTGCATGTTGGCACCTCGTCCGCCATCCATTAAAAGTGTTTTTGTTTTCACCTCTGCTTTTAACGCCAGTAACATTTGATATGTCCAAAATACTGAGTTTCGTGCAGCTGCTGCATATAAAATCATATAAACGTAGGCTTCAACCTCGCGATACTGCGAATTAGTTTGGTCGAAATTACTCGTGGTTTTCACTAAAAACAAGGTGAGTACTTTTTGACATTATTAAAAATATTGCCCATAAATACGTATAACTGACAAGTAGGAATATCTATATATGTATGTGTGTGTATGTATCTCTGTGTATGTGAGTGTGTGTGTGTGTGTGTGTGTGTGTGTGTGTGTGTGTGTGTGTGTGTTCCCCTCCCCACAATTGGAATTGTGCTTTTAATTCACATATCTTTCCTATGAGCCTGTGTAAAAAAAGAAAAAAATTAATGATTAACGACACTCCAGCATAAAAATAAATATCGGCTAATGGGTGTCAAAGAAAACAGTGTAAGGAGTTGTGGGTAGAAGCATAATTGAATACGAATATCAAGGCGAGTATATTTTAAATCTTTGTATAAAAACTAAATTGATTTAAAAACCTTAAAATCAATTCTGGATTTAAATGATGCTAATATATTTCTGTTACCAGCTTTAGATGATCACACTCCATCAAAATGTGGCGCACTGTCAGCGTACACTGGCTTTGCTCACACCGAAGAGGAGAGTCCTTCTTTAAAGTAAAAGAATGTGTTAAATGTGTGTGACCGATGAGGGCACGACACAAGACCACTTTATCCTTCCTGCACCGCCTGTAGGAGGACTGCCACTCTCAGGATTGGCTTGACAGAATGAAACTTGTTTTCGACCAATTCAAATCATATTGCCATAATATGCAGGGTTTCACATGACGCAGGAATCCTGCGTATTTGACGCAACATTTACCTAAAATACTCGTTAAAAAATATGTGTGCGAAAAATATTTCCGATGTCAATCGATTTTACATTCATTTTTTTTTAATACATAAAAACCTAACGACTAATTCAATTAAATTTCAGTTCACTTTATTGCACAATACCAAACAAACTGGTGTCAGCATTTAGAAAAAAAGAAAAGCATACAACATCAATGAAGTTCAATACGAAAATAGCAGAGCTGTTTAACTGGTTCCCAACTTTATCAATACGTTTAACGTAACTTAAGTGTATGCCAGACCCTTTCTCTAAATTTAGATCATCGTGACAATGCCAATAGCTTTAACATTTAAAAAAATGTATGTTTTAAACACCTAAAAACCTAACGACTACGAAGTTTCAGAACAAATATAACCTAGCGGTTTAATTGGTTCCCAACCGTATCAATATGTTACGTTAAATAAGTGTTAAAAACAGTGTGGCTGATGTAGTGTGCCAGTTCCTGTCTAAATTTAGATCATCGAGATAATGTCGAAAGAAAGAAATGTTTTATTTAACGACGCACTCAACACATTTTATTTACGGTTATATGGCGTCAGACATACGGTTAAGGACCACACAGATTTTGAGAGGAAACCCGCTGTCGCCATTACATGGGCTACTCTTTCCGATTAGCAGCAAGGGATCTTTTATTTGCGCTTCCCACAGGCAGGATACCACAAACCATGGCCTTTGTTGAACCAGTTATGGATCACTGGTCGGTGCGAGTGGTTTACACCTACTCATTGAGCCTTGCGGAGCACTCACTCAGGGTTTGGAGTCGGTATCTGGCTTAAAAATCCCATGCCTCGACTGGGATCCGAACCCAGCACCTACCAGCCTGTAGACCGATGGCCTAACCACTACGCCACCGAGGCTGGTCGATAATGTCGAATGCGCGGTCTGTATACGGACATGTACAATGTCATGTAGATGGTTGAGCAAATCAAATAGGTGTTAGTCATAATTATTGCGCAGATGCAGCTATGTTACAAAGCAGGTTAGCATGCAGCATTGGGTGACGTTTTGCCAAAGGGTGCATAAAAAGATAGTGCAGGGCGCATGGTAAGTCAACACTTTTGTTAATGTGCAGGGCGAGTTGCTTCCCTCTATTTAGCAAATTTAAAATGGCGGGCAAATGTTTTGTGTTGTCGTTGGAAGATTTATTTTGTTAATAATGACGCAAGTACTTCAGTCGGGATTCAGTGAGTACGGTAATGTATACATTTTTAGCTTGTATTTCCATTTGTTACACTATCTCGGTTGAGAAACGGTTGAAACAGGGTGCCACAAGTTTTGAATACCAGCTATATAGAGGATATGTAACAATATTCGGACGTAGAAAGGACTACACTTTCTACGTCCCTTCGGACTACATAAAAAGACAGGAAAAAAAACCCCCATTAAA
>NC_054706.1:26063628-26105812 GCF_016097555.1 Gigantopelta aegis
AATCCAGATCCATACAGTATGTATATGGATATATTCCTACAATCTGTAATCCAGCGTAGTATTTAGCTAGTAACATTGAGTAATACAGGTTTAACAATAAAATAAATTATCAACTTACACCAAGGTAGATAATCTAATCTGGAAAAATTGGTTCTAAATCTAGTTTACACTTAAAATGCACTTCATGGGAACAAACTAAGTGATTATTTAAAAAAAGGTATGATCTGGAGACCTAAAGATATGTTTAACAAGCTTATTTTTATGTATAAATGAGAACAGAAGGCACAATAGTGACCAAACATTTAATTATGGCTTTGGTAAAGTTTTTCTTCAAATTTAAAAATTGTTTTGCATTAACTACACATTTGTCTAAAATATGACTTATAGCACCCTATAAATATGTCAAAAGGATAATAAAAAATCCAGGTCTTTAAAAAGTTAAGCTTTCAGAAGTACATACATGAAACATTAACTATGTTTATGGAAATTAAAGACATTAACCCAATATTGGCACATGCTATTTTTAATATAAAAGTTCCATAGATATATTACCATATTTAAGAGCAATTGTATATGGCAAGTCAAACACAATGTAAATAAAAATATTCAAATTTGTATAGCATGAATTATAGGTCAAAACCAACTTTTCCTCAGTGCCAACTTTTATTCAGAGCCATGCACAGTAATTATTGTCAAGATCATTGTGAACTTGCGTGACCGAGTGACAGCTAATTGATCAAATAGTATAGTTTAATTTAATTAAATGGCAAAAAATCATATCTTTTTTATTATGCACTGCTTATGTGCTATTGGTAAGACTATATCAAATAAAATCCCATAGGCGACCATGTTAACGTTTGTGTTTAAAAACACTATATGCAATATATCGACCAAACTATGACCCATAAATATCAGTACTACAACCCCTACCTCAAAGTATTAACTGAAGAAAATGGTACCTTTAATAGCTCATTTTCGGTTTAACCAGATGTTTTTACAACACCCCTAGCTTCGCAGAAAATTTGAGTACTTTTTTTTAACAGGTAGCCCGTACATGTTCCAAGCGCAAGGCTACTTGACACAGTGGTACTAGGTGAAAGAAAATTGCATACATTTTTAGCCCAGATGAAACTAATGTTTTTTTGCAACCAACACACATTTTTTTCACAGGTCACATTCGTACGGTTTTTCACCGCTGTGAGTCACCGTATGTTCTTTCAACCTGGCGTTGTTTGTAAAACATTTCGAGCACCCTCCACACTTAAATGGTTTAACTCCGGAATGCCGCATGATCGTGTGCTCCTTCAAACTGCCGCGCTGTGTAAAACATTTCGAGCACCCTCCACACTTAAATGGTTTAACTCCGGAATGCCGCATCATCTGGTGCTCCTTCAAGCTGCCGCGCTGTGTTAAACATTTCGAGCACCCTCCACACTTAAATGGTTTAACTCCAGAATGCTGCATCATCGTGTGCTCCTTCAAACTGCCGCGCTGTGTAAAACATTTCGAGCACCCTCCACACTTAAATGGTTTAACTCCGGAATGCTGCATCATCGTGTGCTCCTTTAAACTGCCGCGCTGTGTAAAACATTTCGAGCACCCTCCACACTTAAATGGTTTAACTCCGGAATGCTGCATCATCTGGTGCTCCTTCAAGCTGCCGCGCTGTGTAAAACATTTTGTGCACAGTTCACATTTGAAAGGCTTGTGACCGGTATAAATCAAACATGTGCTGTTTCAAATTCTGCGATCGATTGAAACATTTCGCGCACAGATCACATTTGAAAGGTTTAGCACCCGTATGAATCAACGTGTGCTGCCCGAGGTGAACACCCTGCGAAAAACATTTCGTGCACTGTCCACATAAGAAAGGTTTTGAACCCGTATGAATCGACGCGTGCATTTTGAGCCTGGATTCCACCGCGAAACATTTGGCGCACACCTCGCATCTGAAGGGTTTTTCGCAGCTGAAGATTCGCATGTGTATGTGGATGTTGCACTTGGTGGTGAGGTCCCTCGAGCACATCCCGCACCTGAAGAGTTTTTCCCCGCTGTGAGGGTCGGGACATAGCCCAGTGGTAAAGCGGTGGCTTGGTGCGCAGTCGGTCTGGGATCGATCCCCGTCGGTGGGCCCATTGGGCTATTTCTCGCTCCAGCCAGTGCACTACGACTGGTACATCAAAAGCCGTGGTATGTGTTATCCTGTCTGTGGAATGGTGCATATAAAAGATCCCTTGATGCTAATCGAAAAGAGTAGCCCATGAAGTGGAGACAGCGGGTTTCCTCCCTCAGTATCTGTGTGGTCCTCAACCATATGTACGACGCCATATAACCGTGAATAAAGTGTGTTGAGTGCGTCGTTAAATAAAACATTTACTTCTTTACTTCCCCCCGCTGTGAATAAAACATGTGGTCCTCTGGGTGAAATATCTGTCGCAGACGTCGCACGTGAACGGTTTGGCCCCAGTGTGGGTGAGGACGTGCGTCTTCAGGACGGACTGTAGTGAGACACATCTGGAGCACCGATCACAGCTGAACGGTTTGGCCGAACTTTTCAACACATCTGTATTTATAGAACGACATGCTGGCTTGTACAAATAGAACGGTCTGAAGTTAACGCTTTTAAATCATCTGTAGTTAACAGAATGACATGCTGGGGGTTTTCTTCTTTTTTAAAATTTATAAACAAAATGGTCTGAAGCCGAAGTTTTCAACACATCTGTAGTTTATAGCATGATTTGCTGGCTTTTATAAATATAATGGTCTGAAGCTAAGGTTTTCAACACATCTGTAGTTTATAGAATGACATGCTGGCTTTTTAAATAGAATGGTCTGAAACCAAAATGTTCAACACATTCATAGTTTATAGAATAACATGCTGGCTTTTATAAATAGAATGGTCTGAAGCCAAAGTTTTCAACACACATGCAGTTTATAGAATGACATGCTGGCTTTTTAATATAAACAGAATGGTCTGAAGCCAAAGTTTTCAACACATCTGTAGTTTATAGAATGACATGCTGGCTTTTTTTGTTAAATAATGGCCTAAAACTAGTTTTTAATACATCTATAGTTTATAGAATGACATGCTGGCTTTTTGCAATAAAATGGTCTAAAGTAAAAAAAATTGACACAAAATAGTTTGTAACCAATTCGCACATCAACCAGTACAATCAAGCAGTACACATTGCTTAAGTCGGTTCTTGCTTTGAAAGCATAGGACAACTGCTAAGTCATCATTAGAATGCAGCAGGTATTTAAAACGTGGCAAGTTTAATAGACTGCTGCAGTAATCATGCAGCTTAAAATTTCATGACAGCTGATCATATTGTCCGTCACTGGCTAAAACAAAAACACTTAGATCAGCTTCTGTTCTTTGTTGATAGGAAACTGTCTCTAAAATCATGGATCGTCTCTGATACGTCTTTAAAGTTGTCATCTGAAGATGGCCACTGAAACTGAAACAGCACCAATAAATAAATAAATAAATAGTTAAATAAAACGAGCATACATGAAACTAAGATTTCTAGAACATTTTTGGTAAACTGTGATAATCATCCATAAGTGCAAACTGTAAACCCAAGTTTCACAAACGTTGACGCCATTACTGCCACTGGAAAAGCAATACTTATACCTCACCGTTTTACTTCATTATGGTAACACAAAATAAAAATAAATAAATAAATGATTGAGTGAATGAATGAATGTTTAAAGACCCCCAAACCCCCGCAACACAAAATCTGTCAAAACACATCAGCTGTTAAAAACAAAATTAAGTATACACAAAGAAACAAGTTAAGCACCCCCTGTATTTTTCACAATGACTTGTCTTACGAGGTTTGGCGTTGAAAGCCTGATAACATAACCTCGGGAAAACAAATGTGTTTTGCAAGAATACATCTTTGACAGTAAGAAAACATAACAAGTGTATTCAATTTTGAAATTTTAATCATGATTCTGAGAAGAATTCCAATATGCTGTATTTGAGCCAAAAACTGAGGCACAATAAGTATGGAGGTGCAGAGTCAGAAACACAAGTCAGCATCATGATTGATGATGAAAAGTGTCATTTGAAGTTCACAGATGACATTCATGACACAAACCATCAATAACGGGTAAACCCAACACGTGCCCGGATGACAGCTTCCACCCTTCGTCTCATCCCTCCAGTAAGTCGTCTGATCTGCTGCATGGGCAACTGCTGCCATTCTCGATGAAAAGCTGCCTCTAATTGTGCCAGAGTCTGTACAGGTGGAGTCAGTGCCTGTACTCAATGCCCCAAGATGTCCCAAACATGCTCTAGCGGGTTTAGGTCAGGACTCATGGCCGGCCAGAGCAGGGTCATCACAGCTTCAGTTTGGATTAAAACTGTTACTGCTCAGGAACGATGTGGCTTTAGCTTTGTCATCCATGTACAGAGGTCTGGTGGCGAGTGGATGGTTGTCAAAATGCGGCACAACAATTGGTTGCAGGACGTTACGAATGTACCGATCACCATTGAGGTTGCCTTGGGTGGTGACAAGATCCAGCTTACAATCATGTGATAGGCAACCCCAAACCATTACTGAACCTCCACCATACACGATCATAGGTCGTATGTTCCTGGGTGTGTAGACAGCATTTTTATGTCTCCAAGCTCTCAATCGGCCATCTGTGACCGGCTTTCGTCGGACCAATGGACTCTTCGCCAGGACCTCTGATTCCAACCTCTCTGGGCCAAACACCACGCTAAACGGCGTCTCTCATGATGATTAGCAAGAAAGGGACGCTTGAGGACCCTTCTGGCCTTCAATCCTCACTGTTCTGGCTGACATCCGTCTATTGGGTAACCATTGGCTCTTCAGAACAGGAGACGTAGCAAACGGTTGATGACGTACGAGCCGAAGCATGCCGCTGTCCTCGCGCTGTGACGTCAGGTGCGGTCTCCCTGACCGTGGGAGATCCTTTACAGCATTGGTACACCCGTGTTTTCGTATCAGTCTGCTGATTATGGTGTAATGATACCCAATTGACGTCCTATACTTTTGAAGGTCATGCCGGTCGCATGCATACCAATAATAACCATCTTTGGGCCTCTGATAACCGTTGACGTGTCATATTCAACGATTAAACTTCAACAATGCAAGACAGTGATGTTAAATGGCAACAATTGCAGTGTATTGATACTGCATTTTGAGCAAAGCATGGGTGGCATGATGGACGTGCATGTCGTTCTGTTGTGGGACGTCGCAGTTGTCATTGTACTCTCCTGTTATTTCAATGGAACACCATTCTTGACATATTCGTCACGTAATTTGCAGTTTTTACGAATGGGGCTATTTCAGTACTAATTAGATACAGGGGTGCTTAATATTTTTTTTGTGTATATATAAAATAAAAAAATAAAAAACGAAAGTCTATGGTATGTGCTTTCCTGTCTCTGGGAAAGCAAATATAAAAGATTGCTTACTGCCATATGGTGGAAGTAGCCTGTCTTTCATTAGATAGGTTCCTGTAATTACTCAAATAAGTTTAACATGTCCCATTTTTAAAAAGGTTCATTTGTTTTGTTAATGATATCATTAGAGGACACTGATTAATTAATAATTGACTACTACACAGTGAGGACAGCACATACCATGGCCACTGATATATACACTGTGGGACACTACAACCCAAGTAACCTAGGACCATGAGAATCACTACATTTCTGAAATGTGAAAATGTACTGGTTGATCCAGGGCTTGTGTGTGTGTGTGTGTGTGTGTGTCTGTGTCTGTGTGTGTGTGCGCGCGCGCGCGCGTGTCTGTATGCGTCTGTATGTGTATGTGTGTATGTGTGTGTGTGTGTGTGTATGTGTATGCGTGTGTATGTGTGTGTCTGTGTATGTGTGTGTCTGTGTCTGTGTGTGTTTGTGTGTGTGTGTCTGTCTGTGTCTGTGGCTGTTTGTTTGTGTGTATGTGTGTGTGTCTGTATGTGTATCTGTGTGTTTGTGTGTGTGTGTGTGTGTGTGTGTGTGTGTCTCTCTCTCTCTCTCTCTCTCTCTCTCTCTCTCTCTCTCTCTCTCTCTCTCTCTCTCCCTGTGTGTGTGTATGTATGTGTATCTGTGTTTGTGTGTGTGTGTGTGTTGTGTGTGTTGTTGCTGTGTGTTTGTCTCTCATCCGCTCTCTCCTGTGTGTACTCTCTCTCTCTCTCTCTTCTCTCTCTCTCTCTCTCTCTCTCTCTCTCTCTCTCTCTCTCTCTCTCTCTCTCTCTCTGTGTGTGTGTGTGTGTGTGTCACAGAGGTTGTATGATCCACCACCTAATTGAAGTGCCCTTTCTAAAATTCTTCATCCACAAGATACAACACTAAATTGCCTGAAAACACATCTCAGGGCATCCTTATTTCTAGATATTTTAGGGAGCATGCCTTTGAATCCCGCCTCCCCCCGATCTGACTTCCTTTGGTTCCAACACATACACATTGGCAGGGCTAGAGGACCATCGAGCTATCCCTTTGACATCTCAGCTCATTTGACTTCCACAAGCTCAAATTGCCTTTTTTACAATTTTATGACCCCCTGTCCATTTACAAAATCCTAGATCCACCCATGTAACTTATAATAATGTCATACCATGCAGTTTGCTACAGTTTTGTTTAGGTTCTAAATGTAGATCTATTGTTGTACTGAATAAAATACACATACCTGTACATGTATTAGTACAATAAGAACAGTCTGAGTGATAGCATGAATCACAAAGTTTAAAGGGACATTCCTGAGTTTCCTGCAATTTTTAAGATGTTATCGACTTTTTAACGACTTTAATTACATATCAAATATATTTTTCTGCAACAATATATTAGTGACTGTATATTAAACGTGTTTCTGATTGTTCTAATATGTGTACTAGGTTAAATTTCATTTTATTTCCTAAATGTTTTTGGTTTTAACGTACGAAATTATTTTAAAACAAAATCCAGTTTGGGTTTCTTACAAATATTAAGACGACCAGAAACACATTGAATGTACAGACACTGATATTCTATACAAGAAAATATATTTAATATTTAAGTTTAGTCGTAGAACTATTTAAATTAGTCGGAAACATTTTACAATGCATCAAACTCAGGAATGTCCTTTTAAAGGAACATTGACACTAAGTATGACTGACTGACATCAACATGCAGTGAGGTATCAGCATGTTGGTCAAGGTATTGAATACATATACACTAAAGGTCATGGAAACTGAGCTATAACCTTAAAATACATTTGTCGTAACCGATATAAGACACCAGACACCATACCTATGCCAATGCCTAGATTAGGCTACAAAATAATTACTTGGTGAACATCCCTTTCAAACTTCTTCAAAAAATGTGGGAAGAGGAAGGGTTTTATGGAATAGAAATATTTCTTGTTGGTACATTGTAAATGATTCTGAGGTGTGATATTTATGGGGAAATGTTATTTTTATGAAATGCACTTAGTTCTTGAAGTGTCCTCGTTAAAAAAAATCTTTGGTTGGGTGGAAAGAAGAGGTAAATGATTTTGTATACACAGCATATTTCGTAAGACAGAAAGAAAGAAATGTTTTATTTAACGACGCACTCAACACATTTTATTTACGGTTATATGGCGTCAGACATATGGTTAAGGACCACACAGATTTTGAGAGGAAACCCGCTGTCGGCACTACATGGGCTACTCTTCCGATTAGCAGCAAGGGATCTTTTATTTGCGCTTCCCACAGGCAGGATAGTATAAACCATGGCCTTTGTTGAACCAGTTATGGATCACTGGTCGGTGCAAGTGGTTTACACCTACCCATTGAGCCTTGTGGAGCACTCACTCAGGGTTTGGAGTCGGTTTCTGGATTACAAATCCCATGCCTCGACTGGGATCCGAACCCAGTACCTACCAGCCTGTAGACCGATGACCTGCCACGAAGCCACCGAGGCCGGTCTACCAATGTATAGAGACTGAAGAAAATTCGAGTGACCGTTTGATGTTTTGTACTGAATGGCCATGATGGTATCTAACCAATATTCAGAGGCAAAAAACAACAAAACATTTTTAAGGTGTGTGATATTACTTTGACACGACATAAGCATAACTGAAGAAAAAAAAAAGATATTTACAAAATAACTAAATATTTATAAAATGAATCCAAATGGTGTACCCATCATGTTTCCCATGTAGGGTCATTCTGTGTCCAATCACCCAATGGATTCAACCCCACGCCCTCAGATTTGGTTCAAATTTGATTTCTAGAGAGATTTTGGCTGAAAAAGATTAATTTTCAAAGATGAGCTCAATCGGACCAACGGTGTGGGTGCTACGGCCCACCCATTTTGTAAAAAATCACGAAAAATGGGCGGGGTGTGTGTGTGTGTGTGTTTATATTTGAACGTCCATAAATAAGTAACCACTGGTCCAATCTTGATGGGCATGGCATCTTTTGAATGGGACTTGCCCAAGGAATTCCAAATCTGCCATTATTTTCGGGGTAGATATAAGTTAAAGCAAGTGTGATGACCTTTTGACATTCACTTTGACCTTGAATTTGACCTCGTGATCTTGAAAGAAAATTGGTCAGAATTATAGACCAACATGTTTTCTACAAAATATAACAGAACTAGAGGTGTAATATTCTTCTGTAGTCCTCAAAAGCAAATTGAAAAAACCTTTTCCATGCAATTTAACTTCAATTTCAAAAGTAGGTTTTGTTTATCACATAAATCTGTTCTTATACAGTCGAGTAGGCTAGAAACACATAAAATCTAAAGGCCTATAGGTTTCGTTTTGTGGGTGTTGTTTGTTGTTGGGGTTTAATTTTGGGGGTGGGGTGATTGTGGGGATGTTTTGTTTTGTTGGTTTTTTTTTGTTATTGTTAAACAAAACAACATAATGGACCAACAAAATATTATTTATTTATTAGGTCTTCTTTTCAAAATTAAAATTTTGCATAAGGAAAAAACCCAAGTTATACATGTATGCAGTCAGATCGGGAAGATGGAACCCAAAGGGGCAGTGGGATAACAAACATTTTTAAAAATTTAAAATAAAAATTAAAAATAATAAAAATATTTCATGTGCAAAACTAGTGTGGTAGGCCTGTGGAATATTTAGTTAATTCATCTATCGATACTATCGCAATTGTTTGCTCAACTATCGATAGTTTCGATAGTATGCACAGTGAAAGCATAACAACAACAATGTGTGGTCTTTATATTATAAATTTATTAAATATGATTTCACTACGACAATATTAGAAATAAACACAGGCCTACATACAAGCATAAACATGCGTACACACACACACACACACACCACAGCCACACACACAGCCACAAAACACACACACACACACACACACACACACACAGCCACACAGACAAACACACACATACACACACACACACACACACATATATATACATATATATATATATATATATATATATATATATATATATATATATATATATATATCAGACATGGGGCGATTACATGACAAAAGTAATCGATTACGATTACGATTACTTAAGAATGTCATGATTACGATTACGATTACAAGGAAAATGAAAGTAATCGATTATGATTGCGATTACACTGCCCAGTAATCATGATTACAATCATGATTACATTTTCACAAATATGAACTATTTTTGAGGTGATGTTACCAACATGAAATTGTTCACTTGATTTCACTAATTAAGAACAAATAATGGATAATTGTAGATTATTTATTACATCATATCAAAAATGTATAAACGCATGTACATTGTATGACAATAAGAGCAGATATTTTTGAAATGTCTGACTGTCTATTCGTGTTCTGTAATGGAGGACGCCTTCTTCAGTTCACCAGTATGATTTCTTCGCAAAGGCAAAAAGCAAAATAATTGTAAATATTTAACATGTTATTATATAGCTTAAATTTGACACATAGTCATCAGATAAAACCCGCTACATATTTTCCATTAGCAGCAGGATAGCACATACCACGGCCTTTAATATACCAGTCATGGTGCACTGGTTGTAAAAGAAAAACTATACGTTGAATTAATTGAAAATACAATTACATGTTTTAAATATAATAACATGTTAAATATTTACAATTAGTTTGCTTTTTGCCTTTGCAGAGAAATCATGATTTTTGATATGATGTAATAAATTATCTACAATTATCCATTATTTGTTCTTAATTAGTAAAATCAAGTGAACAATAACATCACCTAAAAATAGTTCATATTTGTGAAAATGTAATCACGATTGTAATCATGATTACTGGGCAGTGTAATCGCAATCATAATCGATAACTTTCATTTTCCTTGTAGTCGTAATCGTAATAGTAATCATGACATTCTTAAGTAATCGTAATCGTAATCGATTACTTTTGTCATGTAATCGCCCCACACATACATACATACATAATAGTTTTGCCAAATATCTATTCATATAGTACAATCACTATTGCAATACTGTCACAATAGTATTTTAACTATCGCAATACTATTTTGACGAAAACAGCTCCAAATCAAACCAGCGCTCTGGAATCATCACTGGAATCAGGTCAGCTTCCAGTAAATTAAACGGGAAATTGTATGGCGGCCGCGTGGTGTCACAATAGTAAAATTCATTGTTTTTAAATCAAAATTGTATGATTATGCAAAGACTGTGATAATTCTAACTCTGGATACGCACTAACCAATGGTCACTTTATCATATCCATACAAATATATTTGAGTACCTTTTACTTTTACCCTTTGTTTCTGTAGTCTAGGCTATACTGTTTGGTCAATGGCTTGACATTCGTTGTGTATAATGAGAAGCAATCTCATTATATACATTTTAACCTGGAAGAAAATGCTGGAATCCAAGAAGCAGTTCCATACCAATTGTACTAATATAAATTTTACTATAATTTTATGTAAATTTATACTAATCATAATTTCCACTTTAAAATCGGTCATCCCAATGTCAACATAGTTGGCACTAATTTCTAAATTTGGGGCGAGACGTAGCCCAGTGGTAAAGCGCACACTTGATGCGCGGTCGGTTTGGTATGGGATCGATCCCCGTCGGTGGGCCCGTTGGGCTATTTCTCGTTCCAGCCTGCTGCCAGTGCACCACGACTGCTATATCAAAGGCCGTGGTATGTGCTTTCCTGTCTGCAAGATGGTGCGTATAAAAGATCCCGTGCTACTAATGGAAAACTGTAGCGGATTTTCTCTCTAAGACCATGTCAAAAATTACCAAATGTTTGACATCCAACAGCCGATGATTAATAAATCAATGGGCTTTAGTGGTGTCGTTAAACAAAACAAACATCTTTTTTTTAAATTTCTAAATCTGAACAGAGCACATGCTTTAAGATGTGAAGCAAAAGCTGCGTGTGAAACTATCAGAAAAAAAGCAATGTTTTATTTAACGACGCACTCATCACATTTAATTTACGGTTCAGATATATGGTTAGGTACCACACCGATATTGAGAGAGGAAATCTGCTGTCGCCACTTCATGGGCTACTCTTATCGATTAGCAGCAAGGGATCTTTTATATGCACCATCCCACAGACAGGTTAGTACATACCACGGCCTTTGATATACCAGTCGTGGTGCACTGGCTGGAACGAGAAATAGCCCAATGGGCCCACCGACGGGGATCGATGCCACACGAACCTCTCATCGAGCAAGCGTTGTACCACTTGGCTACGTCTCGCCCCTGTGAAACTATCAGAAGACATAACATTGTGTTTTGCCTCATGTTCCTCTAGCCATGTGTAAAACAGGGGCATTGTTTTAACATCAACAGGGGTGGGATGGGGTGGATTGTGTGGAATCCCCAGCCTACGCCTATATGTAGGTGAACAGTACATACAAAAGCCTCACTTGCTCTAACACACTGAACACTCATAAACCTGTGTACGAGACTAGGGTGTGGGGTGGGGGTGGGGTTGGGGGACAGGAGAGGGTCTAGCGGATGTTGTTTGGCCGCCTGCACAAAAATCACATGACATTCTGGAGCTTTTAAGATTTCTTTTGGTAAAGGTTGTGGAATCCGTGAAATTTTAAAACGCTCTCTCTCTCTCTTTCTCTCCTCCCCTTCTCTCTCTCTCCTCCCTCCTCTCTCTCTCTCTCTCCTCTCTCTCTCTCTCTCTCTCTCTCTCTCTCTCTCTCTCTCTCTCTCTCTCTCTCTCTCTCTCTCTCTCTCTCTTTATATATATATATATATATATACTGTACTTATTTACCTATTTTGCCACATTGTTCAAAAACAAACTAGAAGACCTAGATTACAGTTATCAGTTTTGCTTATCTAACCACAGTTAGCAGTTGCTAATTCTCAGATAATATACTCAACCAAACAAGTTTAACAACAGTTACAAGAAGAATTGCTTTCAGACGTAAACATTAATTTATCAAAATATTTAAACCCGACATCTCACGAATTAATGTCAATGGTATTGTAATAAGCGAGCATTGTAGAGAGTACATTATTTGTGAAGAATTCACATTAAAATATTTTGGTTTTTGCTAAACGTTTTTGCTTGAGTATACACGAATTCATTCCATTTACTGTCACTTATCATTTTAAAACCATTAAATAACGACCTGAGTCATGAGTGTATTTACTTTTTCTCAGCTGTGGTGAGTAACCTAAAAGTAAACTATATTCAAATCTAATAATATCCTTTGTTAATGCACTATTAAACTAGTTGGGATGTTTTAGTTTTCCCTCAGGGGAAAAAGCCAAACAAAGTCACATTTTGTGCACTCGAGAACTGTGCCTGGACCTAAGTTGTTCATTAAAAAACATGATTTGCTTAAATATACAACGTTCTAGCAAAAATAACAGATACTTATGTTTTTACTACTATGCACTTTTTCTACGAAAACTAATGCGTGAATTGTGAATACATATATACATATACCTACACACACGTACGCACACACACACACATATATATATATAAATATATGGTTTTGTTTTATACTACACCACTTAACAGAACCTATATTGGTTTTAATAGTTTAGCGACTGTACTTGTATGCTTCTATTTTATATTAGTTGCTGGTTTTGTCAGTTGAAACTCTTCGATCTGACCAGGAAGCTCCGACAGGTATTTACTAAATAGTTACGTACAAGACCGACAACAGTTAAAAGTAAAACAACAACAACAACAACAACAACAACAAATAAACAAAGAGATGAACTATAACTATCAGTCGATCAATCAATAAATTAATCAATCAATCGATCAGACCGGATCTATGTATCTATACATGTATCTGTCTGTCTGTCTGTCTGTCTATTTATATATAAACCTATCTATGTATCTATGTATTGATGTATGAATGTCTATATATTGTATGTATGTCGAGGTTGACTATTACATACATAGATATTAACGCACTGGCGCAGGGGATAATTAAATCCTTTCTGGCCTCACAAATTGTCCCATGCCGTTGCTGGGACTCGAACCTGTGGCACCGATTCGCCCGCAAATTGCAAGACTAACAACGATACGCTCTCAGCTATCGAAGCTTCCATATTTATGTATGTATGTATGTATGTATGTATGTATGTCTATATATAATCTACCTATCTATGTATCTGTCTGTCTGTCTGTCTGTCTGTCTATCTATATACTAGTATCTTTCCATCCATCCGTCCATCCATATATATATATATATATATATTATATATATATATATATATATATATATATATGCAGTATACTCATTTGAATACACATTGTTTCTATTTACACACATCGAATATTTTGCTTATCTCTATAATACTGAAGCATACATTAAGTACATAGGTTTTTTTTCCGTAAGATCCAGAGACTGATGACGTAAAGTGTCTGAGTTGCGCTGATGTCAGTACGCCGTTCAGTTGCGATGAAGCCATTTGGTGCGGGAAAGGCGAGGTAGGTGATCTTAACAAGAAAAGATACCCCCTCCCCAATATCTAAAGGTTACTTCGCATCAAATCATGACTTTTTGGTTCATACTTAGACCTTGTCTTTATAATTCAAAGAGAGAGAGAGAGAGAGAGAGAGAGAGAGAGAGAGAGAGAGAGAGAGAGAGAGAGAGAGAGAGAGAGAGAGAGAGGGGAGGAGGAGAGGAGGGGAGGAGGAGGGGAGGGGGAGAGGATGGAGGAGGGAGGCGAGAGGGAGAGAGAGGAGAGAGAGAGGGGAGAGAGAGAGAGAGAGAGAGAGAGAGAGAGAGAGAGGGAGAGAGAGGGAGAGAGAGAGAGAGAGAGAGAGGGACAGACAGAGGGGAGAGCGAGACAGGAGAGACATAGAGAAGAGGAAGACAGACAGAGAGAGAGAGGGAGATGACCAAGAGAGGGGAGAGAGAGAGAGAGGGAGAGAGAGCAAGACAGACAGACAGAAAGACAGGCAGACATACGAAAACAGACAGACAGAGAGATAGTTGAGGGGAGAGAGCGATGTTTTTATGAATTATGTGATTTAGGATACGTTTGGTAGGATAATATAATGAAACATTATTGATATAGGAGGGTGTTTGTTTATAAGGAGAAAAAGTTCAATGGCTGAACGTCCACCTCTCTTTGTCCATCGGTTCCCACGACTGTTATATTACAGACCATGGTATGTGCTATTCTATTGATGGGAAAGTATAAAAGTAAATAAAAATCCCATTGCTTTTTCTTCATTAGGAATAGCACATATCTAGTATTTAACTAAGGCTTATGATTTTGAGCAATAAATTGTAATAATAAGTTGCCCTGGTCTAGGGTCCTCTAAAGGTTTGCATTAGAGTAGTCCGCTTCTCTCTTTAACTAACCAATAATTTTTATAAAAGCATTCATATTTGATGTTTAAGTCTTTCGTCTTCACGTTTTGTGATTTTTTTTTCAGATTTGTTACACTAGAGAGACTGTCAACCATCGTGGACACCAAGCTTTTCGTCTCGGCTGCGAGAATAAGAATGTCAGTATATATATCTTCAAAATGCATACTCTTAAAGGGACTGTCCTGAGTTTGCAACCATTGTAAGATGTTTACGACTAACAGAAATTACATGTTAAATACATTTTCTTGTTTAGAATATCAGTGGTCGGTATATCCAATGTGTTTGCGGTCATCTGCAGCAGTCAGTTTTCGTTTTAGTTCGTCACATATATTTTATCTTACGTAAGAAATTATTGGAAAGTAAAATCTGGTTTGAGCTACTATATATATATATATATATATATATATATATATATATACTCTTCAAAAAAAGAAACGCAAAAGGGTACAAATGGGTTATAACTCCGATTTTATGTTTCCTACCGGTTCATGCTTTGTGAATATAATGTCATTGCATGTCCCAAACACATTCCCACGGTTACATTCGATAAAACGCAGCTACTGTACAATAAAGTTCCAAAATGTGAATATTCGCAAAAACGCAGCCACGTGCAAACCATGTCACCACTGCACGTGCGTTGTCTGCACGTGCAACATGAACACCGACAGTATAAAAGTGCAGGGTGTTCGCTTGCCTGGCCTCTGTATCTGGCCGACAGTTGACAATCCAGGACAGGCCACGTCTCAGTGAACCGCAGAGAAACAATGCCATCGGTCGACTAGACGCAGGCGAATCCAGAACGGCCGTTGCCAGGGCATTCCATGTGTCCCCAAGCACCATCTCCAGACTGTGGGACCGTTACCAGCAACATGGATCAACACGTGACCTCCCTAGATCCGGTCGACCACGGGTCACTACCCCCGGGCAGGACCGCTACATCCGGGTACGCCACCTTCGGGAACGATTGACTACTGCCACCTCCACAGCCGCAGCAATACCAGGTTTGCGCAGGATATCCGACCAGACCGTACGGAACCGCCTACGTGACACCACAACACCGTCGACTCCGACTGCAGTGGTGCCAGATTCATCGACAATGGCCTCAACTGCGATGGAGACAGGTGTGGTTCAGTGACGAGTCCCGATTTCTGCTCCGACGTCATGATGGAAGATGTCGCGTGTATAGGCGTCGTGGTGAACGTTATGCGGCAAACTGCGTGCAGGAAGTGGACAGATTCGGCGGGGGTAGTGTCATGGTGTGGGCAGCCATCTCACACACTGGCAGAACTGACCTGGTCCACGTGCAGGGCAACCTGAATGCACAGGGCTACATTGACCAGATCCTCCGGCCACACATCGTTCCAGTTATGGCCAACGCCAACGCAGTGTTCCAACATGACAACGCCAGGCCTCACACAGCACGTCTCACAAAGGCTTTCCTACAGAACAACAACATTAATGTCCTTCCTTGGCCATCGATATCACCGGATTTGAACCCAATTGAGCATCTATGGGACGAGTTGGACCGACGCCTCCGACAGCGACAACCACAGCCCCAGACCCTGCCCGAGCTGGCAGCAGCCTTGCAGGCCGAGTGGGCCACTATCCCCCGGGACGTCATCCGTACTCTGGTTGCTTCAATGGGCAGGCGGTGCCAGGCAGTTGTCAACACACGCGGATGCCACATCCGGTATTGACTCCAGATGACCTTGACCTTGGTGGTGTGTCCTATCACTTACTCACAATGGACTAGAGTGAATTGTGAACAATCCTGCAACATTTGGTAATTATCGGACTCACCATTCAATAATTAAATCAATTCTCCAAATGTTACGACAATGTGGTTTTGCGTTTCTTCTTTTGAAGAGTATATATATATATATATATATATATATATACTACTCAAAAGAATTTAAGGGTCAATAATTTATAACCAAATAAGTTTCAGAGTGTATTAGATTGATGATGTAAACTACACCAAAAATTTAATTTATTGTTCCATATTTACAAAAAAACACACAAATAAACGTCACTGTATAGGTAGTACTAGACCAAATAACTTCCGGCTGGGTCAAAGTTCGAGGTGCACCCAACTTTTGATAGAGAAGTGAACACCACAAGTCCTGTGATTGGTTATAAATGTGAGTGTGTTGGTTGTAAAAAATAATAGTTTCATCTGGGTAAAAAAAAAATGCAATTTTATTTCATCTAGTACCAGTGTGTTAAGTAGCCTTGTGCTTGAAACATGTATGGGGTACCTGTAAAAAAAAGTACTCGAATTTTGTGCAAAACTAGGGTAGTCATAGACGCTATCCGTTATCTCAGAAACGAGCAGCTTGACCCCCAATTTTTTCTGATTCACTTTAAGTGTGAGAGGTGGTAGTATTTATATCCGTGGCGTTTATGTCGATTGATACGCTGCAGGTAGGAGTTTTAGCCACATATGTTACTATTGTCGTCTATGGGATTTGATTTGGTAGTATACACCCTATACAAGAAAGTCACATGACATGCTGTCAAAGTTGAAGGTTGTCAAACATGGATTTTACACATTAGAACATTCGTTTAATAGTGTGTGAATCCACCCCTGGCGCGAATACATTCGACACATCGTTGCCTCATGCTGTTGATCAGACGTCTGAAGAACTCTTGGGGAATGGCCTGCCACTCTGCCATAAGAAGTTGACCCAGATCATGAAGGTTGGCCGGAGGGGCATGGTTATCCCGAACTCTCCTGCCTAATTCGTCCCAGGCGTGCTCTATTGGGGCCAAGTCAGGCGAATATGCTGGCCAATCCATCCTGGCGATACCTTGTTGTCTGAGAAAGTCCGTTACCACCCTGGCGCGGTGGGGTCTGGCATTGTCATCCTGCAGAACTGCCCCGCCGCCAATCTGCTGAAGGTCTGGGAGAACCAACAGCCGGATAATCTCATTCAGATAGCGGATTCCATTCAGATTGCCATCCACCACATAGAGGGGGGTCCTGTGGTGGATAGAGATGCCGCCCCATACCATGACGCTGCCACCACCGAACCGGTGACGTTGTCTAACGTTAACGTCAGCGAAGCGCTCCCCAGGACTTCTGTAGAATCGAATCCGACCGTCGTTGAACTGGAGACTAAACCTGGACTCATCAGTGAACATCACTCGACCCCACTGAACACGTTGCCACCGCAGATGAAGCGTGCACCAATGACGTCTGGCCGTTCTGTGACGTGGTAGGAGTGGTGGTCGAACAGCCTGGCGACGGCAGCGTAGATTATTGGCTCTCAGACGATTGTGTATGGTTTGATCAGACACTCGAGTTCCAGTCGCAGTTCGCAGATTGTCACGTAATCGGCGTGCAGTGGTTGTGCGTTGACGTAGAGCCATATTGGTGATGTAGCGGTCCTCTCTATTTGTAGTGCTTCGGGGTCTTCCCGAACGTGGACGATTTCGAACAGAATTCGTTGCTTGGTACCGTTGCCACAGTCGGCCAACGACACTCTGACTGACACCAAGTCTCAGAGCAACATTTCTTTGCGTATTGCCATCCTGAAGCCAAGCAATAGCCCTTCCTCGATCTTCGATAGTCAGTTGACATTGTACCATTGTCGAATTTGGAGTGTGCACCGTACACGAACGCAAGCTCCAATTATACGGAAATTCAGCATTGGAAACATGGAATACACATGCAAAGCGTGCAAATGAAGCGCTTTGTGAAAAAGCAAGTTATGGGCACTTAGCAGACCTTTCGCTTTCGCCCTAATTTACGTGCAAATGTAAGCATGTTTTCGCCATTAGAACTAGTCGACAGTGTCAATGACAGTGGATTTTAATTCATTTATGGGTTGCTTAGACCCACTTTCGTCAAAATGGAACAATACCATGCGTGACATTATGGTCTAGCTAATATAATTGACATTCAGAAAATAATGTCGAAAATATCGTCTGACCCTTAAATTCTTTGGAGTAGTATATATACAGACATTTTCTAAACCAACCATTGAATCAATAATAATTAAAAAATAGTAGTATTTAAACTTGATTTAAACAGCCAACGGTATCCATACGTAATCAATTCTAAAGTTTATTTTGTATTGAAGCAAAAATTAAAAAAGAAAATATTAGACTGTACCAGGGTTAATTTAACGATGCTTTGAACAACTGGACCCAGATTTACAGAAATGAATACTCTAAACCAAAGACTAAATTTTAACAAAAAGTACCATACAATTGTTTAGAGGACTATATGTCTTTAAAAGACAAAGTCATGGCAGATGTTACTGGTGAATAAAAATATGTTCCCCTCTCCCCTCTCTCTATGCGTCTGCAATCTTTAATTCCACCATTTTAACGATAATTTAGGCATTATTACAATATCTTTGAGACATTTCACCATATTTGATTTAGAATATTTTCCAGCTGTTCTGATATTTTAATAATTGTTATTCAGTACGACTGGAGATTTACCCCAGTTTGATCAGTTTCTTATATATTTAAGTATTTGGTCCTCTTACAAACTGTTTGATATTTCTACTAAAACTTAGTGTTTTACTTGCTTTCTTTCACATCGTGTCATTTGAATTTATTTGCGAGAATTTATAAGAATTTAAGAATGTATAGAATATATTGAGAAGTAGCTGCAGATTCATCCAATATTGCACAACTAAATGTTTTCAGAATACATGTATTACCTGTAGTTGAATTCATAATCACTATTTCCATATATGTACCTTTCTGGCACCCAATAGCCGATGTGTATTTTAGTGCTGGGGTGTTCATCCATTCATTCATTCATTCATTCATTCATAATCACTTAAATATTCTGAATTGTAACATACCTTAATAATAAAGTAGCATATATTTGGAAACAAAAAAGAAGAACGAAAGAAAAAATGTAGGAAAGATTTAAAGAAAAAAAAAGAAAAAAAGAAGAAAAAAGAAACCCGTAATAATAATTCTTGCACTAGTGGAATGGTCAAAACTTTAACATGTATATGTATAGACTTGAAGAACAACCAAGAATACACCGGACGCACAGAAGTTAAATAAAGAATAATACATGAGTAGCCGTTAGATACCATTTATCTCACAACGAGTTGTTTTAAAATGTATCGCGAGTTTGATAGGCTTTTAAACAACGAGTTGTGAGATAAATCGTTTCTAACGGACACGAATGTATTAGTCTATTTCTTACGTATCAACAAAAACCAGGTTTTAAGCAAATTTTAACATCTTTTTTTTTTAACAGCCGTTGCACTTGTAGCCAACTTACGCGTCACAGACCCATAATTGTCAGGTTAACTATACGTCACAATGTAATCGATTTCCATCGTGTAGTTTTTCATTGGATGTATGGGTGTGTGTGTATGAAACTGTCATTTATCATTAATTTGTAATAGGACTATGTAGCTTTAAATGATAATGTTTTTCTTCAGAGCTGTGAGTTCTACAGACATGCGTCGTTGCTGTTTGGGAAGAGAAATGCCGAGCAGACGGACGCCGAATCAGAAGCAGACGACACGCCAAGGCGGGAATGCTACGCGTGTTGCGAGTCAACGGAATGTAACAGCGGTCTGTGTCGAGAGGCTCTCATTTCGAATAACCTCACCGTCAACCACACACGTAAATAGTTCATTTGCAGTTTTCATTTCCTTGTCCCCTACAGCTTTTCTGCTAGAAAATGATTTGAGGGTACGTAATAAAACCAATCTAATTCAAATTAGCTCCTCTGGTTAATTACCTGTGGATCTAACAGCACCCCGTTGGAGCTCATGCCCAGTTGACCTTTCATTCGACCAATCAAGATTCCGACTCAAAACCCTGAGTGAGTGCTCCGCAAGGCTCAATGGGTAGGTGTAAACCACTTGCACCGACCAGTGGTCCATAACTGGTTCAACAAAGGCCATGGTTTGTGCTATCCTGCCTGTGGGAAGCGCAAATAAAAGATCCCTTGCTGCCTGTCGTAAAAGAGTAGCCTATGTGGCGACAGCGGGTTTCCTCTAAAAAAAATCTGTGTGGTCCTTAACCATATGTCTGACGCCATATAACCGTAAATAAAATGTGTTGACTGCGTCGTTAAATAAAACACTTCTTTCGACCAATCAAAACCTTACTTACAAAATCATACCAGTGATTTAAAAAGAATTTGAAAACATTCGGGATTATGCGAAATAATTCGGGTGAATTACGAAGTATGCCGGAAACTAATTTCAATACAAAATTTTATATAAAATTAGTTTCAAGATGAAAAAAAAAACCCGTGATGGTATAGCCATAAAATCTGTTTATACTAGTATACAATCCAGGGTTTCTTACTGAACATTTCCCCCTGTTTTTTAATGCTGAAATAGTTTTCCTATTGCATAAATAGTCTCGCCCGATATTTTTAGAATTTGTATGCTCCCGAATAACGCTATAAAAGGCGAAGTGTAACTGGTCGATATTTAAATTGTTATTTATAGATGAAATATCACCTGGACATGAGAGTCCACGCAATGCTGTTAGATCTACTGGTAGACCAGTAGAGCTAATTTTAATCAGATTGGTAATAAAACAAAACAATAATAGCCCATACTATGTGGTTATGGGTTTGACGTGTCTTCACACTGACCACAGCATTTCATATGCTTTGACAAATTTTAAACAACAGTTCTTTTATTATCATCTGTATAAAAATACACTATATATATTCATTAATTTTCAAGATTTTAGGGTACATCATTTTACCCCCGTACCCTTTAGCAAAACATCCTATCCTATACGTTTGTTGTATTTGATATAGGTCAGGAAAATAAATTAGCCTGTGGATTCTATCTTTTGTCCAGCCAGTGCACCACGACTAGTATATCAAAGGCCGTGGTATGTGCTATCCTGTCTGTGTGATCCCTTGCTACTAACAGAAAAATATAGCGGGTTTCCTCTCTTTGTCCGTGTCAAAATTACCAAATGTTTGACATCCAATAGCCGATGATTAATAAATCAATGTTCTCTAGTGGTGTCGTTAAACAAAACAAAACTTTTTTGTATCTTTTGCTTTTAGAAATGTTACTCAGGTTATATAAAAAGGAAGAAGAAAAAAATACTTCATATGTACAACAACCACATTCTTCTTCTTAACCACCAGCAACTCTACCACAACCACCACCAAGTCCATTAGAGTAAAGCTACAGTCACATATCCACCGGGCCCCGTACGAATTTTTCTACCTACGGCGGATTTCTAAGATTTTGCAAATTTCCCCCGAAATTTGGGCCCGTACTGGCGCCTTATCCCGAACCGGTGGATATGTGACCAAGTCATTATACGCACTTTGCGATAACCACTAGTGACTATCACCACCAAACAGTAACAAAACAGCACAATAATTACTCCCAAACCTATCACAACTCCTCTCCTTCTGTACCTCCTCATTTTCATTAGATGCATAACAACCATCACAAATATCAACAATAAGCAAACTTATTTTTGGATTCTTGTTGTTGTTGCTGTTGCAGAATGCCAAACTGGATTTATTCGAGGGCCCAAGTCATGTTACTATATAGCCAACTGGACAGAAACCTGGACTCAAGCCCGTTTTATATGTCGCCAGCTATCCAGTGACTTGGTTTCGGTAAACGACCAAAGAGAGCAAGCCTTTCTAGCCGTACAGCTGAAGACGTACAAAGGTAGAAACTACACACATATGGTACATCATTAGCAGAATAATGTTGTTACCTTTATTGCTGAGAGTAGATACAAAGACAGTCACACTATTTTAATGAGTTAGAATGTTTTCCCTAAAATGCTTTGATTATCATTTATTTATTCCTGAGTATGTTCATAAAACAGTTATTTACTCCTGAGTATGTTCATAAAACAGTTATTTACTCCTTAGTATGTACATAAAACAGTTATTTACTCCTGAGTATGTTCATAAAACAGTTATTTACTCCTGGGTATGTTCTAAGAGAGAGAGAGAGAGAGAGAGAGAGAGAGAGAGAGAGAGAGAGAGAGATGGAGAGACAAAGAGAGAGAGAGAGAGAGAGAGAGAGAGAGAGAGAGAGAGAGAGAGAGAGAGAGAGAGAGAGAGAGAGAGAGAGAAAGACAGACAGAGAGACAGAGAGAAACAGAGAGTGAGAAAGAGAACAAAGTGCAAGGATATATGTGAAAAAAAACCAAAAAAAAACACCAGTGGAGGCACCTTTTAACAACTTTGCTACTTTACGTTTCAGAGTTACAGTCTCCCCAAGCGTTTTGGACTGGCGGCTTCTATGTTTCATATTCAGACGAGTGGACCTGGTTTGACCATAGTGCTGCTGTTTACCAAAACTGGGGGCCAAGTCAGCCTTACAGCACTAGCTACGCCATAGCGCTAGTGAATCCGTATGGATCGTACTCTGGTTACCCAAGTTGGTCTTGGGCTACCATCAGAAGTACGTATTCTTATGGATTCATCTGTGAGAGTGCATACAAGTAACGGAGTGTGTTTTATCTGTATTGTTGTGTGACAGGACACACATTGTGAAAAATGAATGATAATATATAAAAATAATTCTTTAGTTGTTGTTTTATTATAGATTTTTAAAAGAAGTGATAAATGGATTGAGCTTGTCGTCAAATAAAACATTTTCTTCCTGTTTAATGGAAATAGATTGTGAATTTATATACGGACACAAAATCATGGGAAGGAAGGAAGGAAATGTTTTATTTAACGACGCACTCAACACATTTTATTTACGGTTATATGGCGTCAGACATATGGTTAAGGACCACATATATATTGAGAGAGAAAACCCGCTGTCGCCACTTCATGGGCTACTCTTTTCGATTAGCAGCAAGTGATCTTTTATATGCGCCATCCCACAGATAGGATAACATATACCACGGCCTTTGATATACCAGTCGTCGTGCACTGGCTGGAGCGAGAAATAGCCCAATGGGCCCACCGACGGGGATCGATCCCAGACCGACCGCACATCAAGCGAACGCTTTACTACTGGGCTACGTCCTGCCCCATCAAAATCATGGGTGACCTTTTGTCAACATTGACACGGTTATTATAACTACTAATATTTTTGACACAATACTAGATTTATCAGTCTAGTGAAAACCCCCAGTTAAAATAGAAATGTCGATAGCGAAAAGCTGTTCTCACTAAAAGAGAAACCTGCGAGCAAGAATTCGCACACTTTTGCCGAACACCAGTCTTGCCGTTAACCAGAGGGACTGCAAACGTTCGCTAGGATGACTTAAAGGAATGCTCGCGCAAGGCTTTTGCACTGGTATGCATATTCAACGATATATAATGCACATTATTGCTTAATGTCAACAAATATATTATTATATTTAATTAATAACGGTTAAATGTGGCGGCTATTATATATATCTGGCGCATCCATTTTGTACCAGCCCAGTGAATACGCCCTCTGGCGAGCCAGTTGTTACGTAAATCTACACGTCAGGAACTGAAGACACAAACGTGCCTGATTTTTGCGGATTATCAAACAGGCATGCATCGCAATGTTCAGTAACAGGTCTAATATTCATCCCAGTAAGCCAGCAATTTTTTAATACAAAATAAACCACCATAGTTAAAGTATCGAAATAACTGTATCATGTTTTGTCCATGCATTAACCTACGTACTGAAATTATAAACGGAGTGTTTTCTTGGTCAGTTCGTCTATTCTTTCCGTGGCCTGCATCTGTGATTCCTGATTGGCAGGTGTACATTTGGAAGGTAACCAGTCAAGGCAATGAATTACCGCCGTCTAGACAACAATACATGCCGGTATTATTAACATCACAGTGACTTTTATTTAACGACGAAACTCAACATACTTTCATTTACGTTTGAAATGTGGTTAAAGGCCACACAGATAATTTGCGAGGAGACCAGGTGCCGCTACAGCACGGGCTACTCTTTTTAAGAAGCAGCAATGGATATCGTTTTATATGCACCATCTCAGAGAAAGGATTGTTGCACCAGGTTATGTGTTTGGAGCTGAATCGAATGACCGCCATGGAAATCAGTCCCAAGTTCAGCCAGCAAACTATCGTTCGCGAACTATTTGATTGGTTCCCGACGTGATCATTTGGTTTACTGTGTAGCGTAAATACCAGTTTAGGAAACGTTGGCGACAAGCGGTTGACAGAACTTACCTCAGTCAAAGAGTTTGCGAACGTTAGCCTAAATCGCGATCAGTGAACGTAGGTCTGGGCACTGCCATCGCTGTTTTGACAAGAATTCATAAGCGTATACTACCAAAACTTGGAACAAATCTTCCTCCTGTTCTGTTTCAAATAAATCACAGATTTATACATCCATAGGTTGTTTCTGACTATATTACTCAATGTTAGAACGAATGAACGAATGAACGAACGAATGAATGAATGAATGAACAAACGGATGAATGAATGAATGAACGAACAAACGAACGAATGAATGAATGAATGAACGAAGGAATGAATGAATGAACAAACAAACGAACGAATGAATGAATGAATGAATGAAGGAACGCATGTATGTATGTATGAATGAATGAATGAATGAAAGAAAGGAATCTCTGCAAGATAGTATAGTAACGTAGACCACGACCATAGTTGGATCCAGTGAAATAATTCCTTACAGCAAACAACACAGTATGATCCGCTTAAAATTCGTTACATTCACAATCGTTAGTATCGTGAATTCGTTAAAACAACACGCGTCTTACATAACGTACAATCCGTAAACACTTAAAACGCCCCCGATCGGACAATCAACTATTTTCGTGTGATTATGTAAACTTATTATTATTATTATTATTATTATTTTTTTTTAACGACACCACTGGAGCACATTGATTAATTAATCATCGGCTATTGGATGTCATACATTTGGTCATTCTGACTCGTAGTCATCAGAGGAAACCAGCTACATTTTTTTCTAATGCGGCAATGGATATTTTGTATGCACTTTTCCACAGACAAGAAAACACATACCACGGCCTTTGTCCAGCTGTGGTGCACTGCTTGGATCGAGAAAAAACCCAATCAACTGAATGGATCCACCGAGGTGGTTCGATCCTGCGACGCAAGCACCTCAGGCGAGCACTTAACCGACTGAGCTAAATCCCGCCCAATTGTAAACTTAGATGCTGATCATGGTTAATAATGTTTAAAATGCTCGTTTGTCTGATGTGATCTAGTGATCTAAGTCATTTGCATTCTATCAAGTAATAGATATTTTATTATGGTCGTAGAGATTCATATACTTACCTTTGTTTGACACTCAATAGTCGATGTTTTTTTGTTTGTTTTTTTGTTCATTCATTTTAATAAGGAACAAAGTCCTAGTATGCCAAAGGCTATGGCTTCGAATCCAGGCCAAGACATTACAGAGTAATGTTTACAAATTATTTTCTATTTACTCGACATACCATATACATATATATGTCTATTTACAGGTATTTTTCCCCGTCCCAATCACTGCCACGCTACTGATATATCAAAGGCCGTGGTTTGTGCTGTACTGTCTGATACATATAAAGATATCTTGCTGCTTTTATTCATTTCAACTTATTTGTCCAGGACAGAGGGTTAGTTGTTAGTTGGTTAGTGGTTAGTGAGAGAGAATAGGGTGTAGTGGCCTTACACCTACCCATTGAGCCCTTAAGAACTCGCTCTGGGTTGGAGCCGGTACCGGGCTGCGAACCCTGTACCTACCAGCCTGTAGTCCGATGGCTTAACCACTGCGCCACCGAGGCCGGTATCTTGCTGCTAATGAAAAAAATGCACCGGATTGTCTATGTATGTCTATAGACTATGTATCAGATTTATCTAATAAAACGTTTCACACCCAGTAACCGGTTATTATTACATTCATGGACTCTAGTGGTGTCGTTAAACAGAACAAACTTTCACTGTACAAGAAGGAAATGTTTTATTTAACGACGCACTTAACACATTTTATTTACGGTTATATGGCGGCAGACATATGGTTAAGGACCACACAGATATTGAAGGAGGAAACCCGTTGTCGCCACTCCATGGGCTACTCTTTTTGACTGGCAGCAAGGGATAGTTTATATGCACCATCCCATAGACAGGATAGCACATACCACGGCCTTTGATGTACGAGTCGTGGTGCACTGGCTGGAGCGAGAAATAGCCCAGTGGGCCCACTGACGGGGATCGATCCCGAACCGACCGCGCATCAAGCGAGCGCTTTACCCACTGGGCTACGTCTCGCCCCTTTCACTGTACAGGTGACTCTGTATAAAACACCTTATCTTCTTTTGTCTGTTATCTTCAGTCTAAGTATGAAAGGAAATAGGTTATGATAATATTGACCGTAATATAATTATATTCGTAAGTTGATACCATATTATAAATACATATCAGAATACTACATACTTCGTGAGTTTATGAAATGCATTTAAAAGGATTTCTCTTGGTAAGTGTTTGTTTTTGGTAACTGTCAGAAGTAGTAATACGTGTAAGTGAAGGGAAAAAAGCTTATCATTTTGCATTTGACTGGTAAGACTTTGTCTTCCAGCATGTGTTCGAAACAGAATATACTGTTCTGCTTGCAATAATGTGAAAGTACCCTTACTGTTATTCACAAATGGAGAACAATCTAGCGGAAGCGATTTCATGTAGAGGCATTGTATAATCCACGTAGGTGTTGATTCATTTACAACCCTATGTAGCTGTTTGGCAGTAATGAAAGAAAGAAAGAAATGTTTTGTTTAACGACGCACTCAACACATTTTATTTACGGTTATATGGCGTCAGACATATGGTAAAGGGAGGAAACCCGCTGTCGCCAGTTCATGGGCTACTCTTTTCGATTAGCAGCAAGGGATCTTTTATATGAACCATCCCACAGACAGGATAGTACATACCACGGCCTTTGTTACACCAGTTGTGGAGCACTGGCTGGAACGAGAAATAGCCTAATGGGTCCACCGACGGGGATCGATCGTAGATTGACCGCGCATCAAGCGAACGCTTTACGACAGGGCTACGTCCCGCCCATCACAAATGGAGAAAAATCTAGGTAATGATTCGTTTACAACCCTATATAGCTGTGTGGCAGTAATGAGCACTGATATGAATAAACGTTATCATCCAAATTAGGGCATTTTCGTTTTAAATCATGCAAAAACCAGCCTGCCTCTACAAGACAGTTATGGCTATGTTTAACGACACTACTAGAGCACATTGATTTATTAATCATTGGCTATTGGATGTTTAACATTTGATAATTTAATCATATAGTCTTAGAGAGAAAACCCGCTACATTTTTCCATTAGTGCACTGGCTGGATCGAGCAATAGCCCAATGGGCTCACCGACGAGGATTGATCTCAAACCGAGCGCTTTACCATTGGGCTACGTCCCGCCCCTTTTTGTGCTAGGCTTGTGTTAACTGATAAAGTGCACTTCCATCTAACAGTCGCCAATGTATTTTGCAGATTACTGTGTGTACTTTAGCCAGTGGTCAGCTCACAAGTAAGTAAAACAATATACAGTTTATTTTAATTTCCTGAGACCAAGGAGAGAAAGAAAAACGTAAACGTCATGTTAACATGTATTAGACATGTTTTAAATCCGTTGATTTTAATTTTGATTCGTGTTAGTTAAGGTTTACAACTCAGCTATATGGACTGTCTGTCTAAAATACTAAATTAAATAACTTCCGGCTGGGTCAATGTTCGAGGTGCATCAACATTTGATAGAAAGAAAGAAAGAAATGTTTTATTTAACGACGTACTCAACACATTTTATTTACGATTATATGGCGTCAGACATATGGTTAAGGACCACACAGATCTTGAGAGGAAACCCGCTGTCGCCACTACATGGGCTACTCTTTCCGATTAGCAGCAAGGGATCTTTTATTTGCGCTTCCCACAGGCAGGATAGCACAAACCATGGCCTTTGTTGAACCAGTTATGGATCACTGGTCGGTGCAAGTGGTTTACACCTACCCATTGAGCCTTGCGGAGCACTCACTCAGGGTTTGGAGTCGGTATCTGGATTAAAAATCCCATGCCTCGATTGGGATCCGAACCCAGTACCTACCAACCTGTAGACCGATGGCCTAACCACTACGCCACCGAGGCCGGTCAACATTTGATAGAGGAGTTAATACCCAAGTCCTGCCATTGGTGATAAATGTGACAGTGTTTGTTGTCCAAAAAATAGTTTCATCTGGGCAATAAATGTATGCAGTTTCATTTTTTGTAGTACCACTGTTTCAATGTTGACATATAGTCTAAGAAAGGAAACCCGCTACATTTTTCCACTAGTAGCAAGGAATATTTTATATGCACCATCCCATAGACAGGATAGCACATTTCACTGCCTTTGATATACCGGTTGTGGCGCACAAAAATCTAAAAAAAGAGTCAAATTTGTTTTATTTAACGACGCCACTAGAACACATTGATTTTTTTTATCTAATCATCGGCTATTGGACGTCAAACATATGGTCATTCTGACTCTGTTTTTAAGAGGAAACCCTCTGTCGCCACATAGGCTACTCTTTTACGACAGACGGAAAGGGATCTTTTACCTGCGCTTCCCACAGGCAGGATAGCACAAACTATGGCCTTTGTTGAACCAGTTATGGATCACTGGTCGGTGCAAGTGGTTTACACCTACCCATTGAGCCTTGCGGAGCACTCACTCAGGGTTTGGAGTCGGTATCTGGATTAAAAATCCCATGCCTCGACTGGGATCCGAACCCAGTACCTACCAGCCTGTGGACCGATGGCCTAACCACGACGCCACCGAGGCCGGTAAAAATCTAAAAAAAAGGTCATTTGAATTTCTCGTAGACAAATTAAAAAAAGAGAAAAAATTCTAGAAACGCGTTTCCATGGCAATTTAGTGTTTTATATTGTGGATATGAATTTACTCAACCCCACCCCCCAAAACTCCAACCCCCCAAAAACCAACAACACCCAAACAAATAAAAAGATAATTAAAAAAGGGCACTTCAAACAGGCAGGGGTGGGGTATGTTGGGGGTCAATGGACCCCTGTAACCCATGTCTCGATCCGCCAATGTTTGTCTTACTACATAGTATATTATTATGATATTATCTCTGTTTACTAGAGAAGAGGATAGTAAATTTGGACATATATGTAAGCACAAACATTAAAATACCATTACCTTGACTGACACAAATTTGTGTTGCACGATGCAGATCCTGAAACAGACGACACGAAATGTCTGCAGTGTGCTGATGTGGACAACCCGACTCGCTGCATTTCTGCAGGATGGTGCGGCAAGAACGAGGTCGGTTTGTGTATAACTGTCGTAATTAACTCAGACACTAGCACGCACGCACACCAGAACACACACACACACACGTGCATATACGCATATACGCACGCACACACTACATACTTGCATATGTGTGCACGTGCGTATCTGTATGAACGCACGTACGCACGCAGACATACATACATGCACACAAAGTGTATGCACATACGCATACACATACACTACATGCTTACATATGTGTGTGAGTACATGCGTACCTGTTGCTGTATATATATGATATAATATCAGTCTTTAAGATGGATTGATTAGTTAATATTTTAACGACTTCATCGACAAAAGGTGATGTAGACCGCATACGCCAATGACTGAAGTCAGATCCTAAGGTTAACATAGCTGACTTTAGGATCTGATTCCAACATGATATATTTTTATATCGTTTCAGGTGTGCTACACCCGGGAATTCGTAGACCATCTAGGACGACAAGCTTTCAGCATGGGCTGTGAAAGCAAAAGTGTAATTTGTCTATGTTGGTTTTAACATTGTTTGTTATAGATTGTAATAATCCACTTTAATCCAATTCATTTGATCCCAACACAGTACATTACAATCGAATAATTTTCCATCTCATTCGGATTTACTCGAGGATTAGAAGGAATTTGATTCAACAGGAATATATTTTAGATTGCCCTGATTTTACTACAAGCACTATATGTGGCATTATAAAGTAGCAAAGGGCTTTAGATAATATATTTGAAAAGAAAAAGTCAGAAGCCTCCTTTAAAAGTCATATATCCTCACACATTTACATTTACTAAAATACTGAAATGTGTTTGTACAGAGGTGTCAGCTGTACATGGCTGTGAGAAATATCATCGGAAGACGACGGAAGGAGCCGAGCAGTTGTTACGAGTGTTGTGCCACGTCCGAGTGTAACAGCGGTCTCTGTAGAGACGTTATTGGCGAACATGGATCTACGCCACTTCCAATTGGTGACAAATGACGTTATCTTTTATTTCTGATTGATCCAGTCCAGGGGGTGGGGGTCACGGGTTCCACCCCCATTTGTTTGACGTACCCTTTAAAATTATTATTTTTGGGGTTTTAAATTTTATTATACACAATATACAACACTAAATTGCCCTGATCACGCGCCTCTAAGAATCTTTATTTACAAAACATTTTCAGGGGGGCATGCCACCGATCTCTTTCCAGATCTTGCTCCCTTTGGGAGCTAGGAGCGGAACGCAGCCCAATGGTAAAGCGCCCGCTCGATGCGCGGTCGGTCTGGGATCGATCCCCGTCGGTGGGCCCATTCAGCTATTTCTCGTTCCAGCCAGCGCATCACGACTGGTATATCAAAGGCCGTGGTATGTACTACCCTGTCTGTGGGATGGTGCATATAAAAGATCCCTTGCTGCTAATCCAAAAGAGTAGCCCATAAAGTGGCGACAGCGGGTTTCCTCCCTTAATATCTCTGTGGTCCTTAACCGTATGTCCGACGCCATATAACCGTAAATAAAATGTGTTGAGTGCGTCGTTAAATAAAACATTTCCTTCCTTCCTTTTTACAAGATCCTTGATCCGTCCCTGGTCTCTCCAGCCCCGACCGCACTTATATATGTCCCGCCTTCCTTGATGCAACATGCAAGTCTTTGTATAACCTATTTTTATTATTTAAACAAGTTTATTTTATTTTGTTTTATTTGTTATGTTGTGTTGTTTTGCTTTGCTTTGTTTCGCTTTGTTTTCCTTTGATTTGCATTTGTTTTAGTTTGCTTTGTTTTGCTTGTTTTTGCTTTGCTTTGCTTTTGTTTTGTTTTGCTTTGCTTTTTTGTTTTGCTTTGTCTTGTCTATTTTGTTTATTTAATTTGTTTTGTTTCATTAATCTATTTTTAAGCGTGTCCTCAGAGTTTTCTTCACGGACCAAATTCGTGCTACTACATTGCAAACTGGACGGAGAGCTGGCAGAAAGCTCGGAACATATGTTCTCAGCTCGGCGGAGATTTGGTGTCCGTTAACGACAAGATAGAGAAAGATTTTATAGTTGGTCTTCTCAAGCCTTTTGAAGGTACACTTAATTAGTTTCTCTATATAATATTGTTTATTACATCAGTTGAGAGAGAGAGAGAGAGAGAGAGAGAGAGAGAGAGAGAGAGAGAGAGAGAGAGAGAGAGAGAGAGAGAGAGAGAGAGAGAGAGACTACACACACACACACACACCACACACACACACGCACACACACACAGAAATAGATAGAGACAGAGAGACAGACATAGAGAGATGGTGTGTGTGTGTGAGAGAGAGAGAGAGAGAGAGAGGGGGAGGGAGACTACACACACACACACACACACACACGCACACGCACACACACACACACACACAGAAATAGATAGAGACAGAGAGACAGACAGAGAGATGGTGTGTGTGTGTGTGAGAGAGAGAGAGAGGGGGAGGGAGACTACACACACACACACACACACGCACACGCACACACACACACACAGAAATAGATAGAGACAGAGAGACAGACATAGAGAGATGGGTGTGTGTGTGTGTGAGAGAGAGAGAGAGAGAGAGAGAGAGAGAGAGAGAGAGAGAGAGAGAGAGAGGAGAGGGAGGAGAGAGACACACACATTAACACAGTAAGTAAAGGAAGGGACACAGAGAGACCATGCCAGAGGGAAGATATATACATACATACATAAATGCATGCATACAGGGCCGCGGTCGGTTTAGGATCGATCCCCGTCGGTGGGCCCATTAGGCTATTTCTCGTTCCAGTCAGTGCACCTCGACTGGTATATCAAAGGTCGTGGTATGTGCTATCCTGTCTGTGGGATGGTGCATATAAAAGATCACTTGCTACCAATGGAAAAATGTAGCCGGTTTTCTCTCTAAGACTATATGTAAAAATTACCAAATATTTAGCATCCAATAGCCGATTAACAATTCAATGTGCTCTAGTGGTGTCGTTAAACAAAACAAACTTTAACATGCAAACATACATGTATACAGAAATAGATACATTCGTACATGCGGTGCAAGTAGGATGAAGTAGTCATGCGCCGTGCCCGCATCGGCCATATATATTTGACGCATTCATTTATTTTAACGAAGGACCCTCCTCCTCAGTATGAACATTGTCAGTGTACACTGACTGTGCGTCACATTTTGGTAGGAGTGTGATCATTCCAAGCCGACGAGAAATGATATATTTGGCAACAGAAATGTTTTGGAATCTTTTAAATTCCACCCAGAATTAATTTTAAAGTTTTTAAAACACTTTGATTTCTCTACAAAGTTTAAGCATATACTTTTCCCAAAAGCTCCTTACACTGAGGTTTTACATAATTAAATATATACTATTTTCATATACTTACCATTTGTGACATCCAATAGCCGATGTGTATTTTTGTGCTGGGGTGTCGTTAAACATTCATTCATTCATTCATACATACATACATGCTTGAATCACTGTATATATAAAAATAAATATTTAACTTGTGATTATGTTATACATTTTATGACTTTTTAAAACATAAAATCCATGTAGCGATGACATGTGTGTACTAAACCTATATACTATGAAGTCAAATACTTTATATAAATTTATTTTTAAGCCCAACGCAAACCTGCGGCTTTTTGGACGGGTGGTTTCTACGTGGCCGTTCAACACGAGTGGACGTGGGTGGACCACACAGCGACGACGTACACGGGGTGGGCGACAGGGCAGCCGCACACCACCTCCTACTACATCGCCATGATGAATCCGGCCAACAACCCCGTCTACAAGGACTGGGCCTGGGCGACACAAAGTCCAAATTCGGCTTTTGGCTTCATCTGTGAAAGTCCGTATGTGTAGTGCGTAGTTCTCGATGTATACAGTCATATCACAGATAAACGCTTGTTGTGTTTTACTTGACGTAACAGTCACACCGGGGACCCCAGTTTACGAAGCGATCGTAGCGCTAAGATCACCTTTAGTGCATAAGATAGCTGTGCACGTAACATGATCGTAGCGCTAAGATCACCTTTAGTGTACAAGATAGCTGTGCATGTAAGACGATCGTAGCGCTAAGATCACCTTTAGGAACGAGACCCTGAAACATGACTCAAAAAGCTCATCTTTGCAAGCCTTTTTTTGCATTGCACACCGTCCTCGGTGGTGCAGTGGTTAAGCCATCGGACTACATGCTGGTAGGTACAGGGTTCGCAGCCCGGTACCGGCTCCAACCCAGAGTGAGTTCTTAAGGGCTCAATGGGTAGGTGTAAGGCCACTACACCCTCTTCTCTTTCACTGACAACTAACCAACTAATAACTAACCCACTGTCCTGGACAGACAGCCCAGATAGCTGAAGTGTGTGTCCAGGACCGCGTACTTGAACCTTAATTGGATATAAGTACGAAAATAAGTTGAAATGAATGAATTGCATTGCACTGAGATATCGTAAAGTTACGATAGTTTAGACAATTAGACCCTTGCTCTGTATTCAGTGACAGCGAGCGTCGCTAACGTTCGGAAACTATCTGATTGGTTCCCGAGGTATAAATCTGGTTATGTAGTTTAACGTGAGACGCATAAAACCAAAACCATGTTCAGGAGCGCAACCGATAGACTGGGTTTTGCGCCTAATGTTAGATGATCATCATATGATAGAAGATGATGGAACCAGTCAAATTGTTTGCGAGCACCTGGGCTCCTGAACACGGCCCAGTCTGCTCCGTCTGGTTAAACACAGACTTGTTCTGAAGGACACGGATATTGACCTATGACCTTTATGACTAAGCCTACCAAAAGGACCGCTTATTGACTTTGACCAATAGCCAATTCTAAACCAAAACGGTATATTTAGATCTCACTTCCGGGTGAGAATTCATTCAACACGGTCCACATATTCACTTTTAGTACTCAGTGAAGAATTAAAACTATTGGTATTTTTCAATGGTTAACCATCCAGACGATGGAGTCATATAGCCAGTAAACGGAGATATTGTATCTTCGCAACGGTATATGACAATAGTGATAAGGAGAACCCATTCTATTGGCAGGAAGGAAAGAAAGGAAGGAAATGTTTTATTTAACGACGCACTCAACACATTTTGTTTACGGTTATATGGCGTCGGAAATCCATTCTATTGGCAATCTTGGCAATTGGATGCCAGTGTCAGATAGCATTTGTGTAGTGAGACCACAATAAAACACAAGATCAAACAAGAATACACCAAAGTCGTATGTTTCATCTCTGTCCTTCTGTCCGTCCGATTGTTTCACACAGAGTTTACCGGACTTTTTTTTCGTAGATATTGATCTGAAATTTTGTATATAGCCTTACCATGTACTGTTACAGATCAAATGTGACTCTTATAACGATATACACATTTTGGACAGAGTTATGGCCCTTGAACTTAAAAGATAAGAATTTTTCGGCCCGGTAGCCCATGAAGTGGCGACATCGGGTTTCCTCTCTCAATATCTGTGTGGTCCTTAACTATAAGACTGGCACCATATAGCCGTAACAAATGTTTTGAGTGCGTCGTTAAATAAAACATTTCCTTCCTTCCTTCGGCTCGGTAAGGGATATGTATTGCTTTAGCAGTACTCTCAGAATGTTTGATTTCTGCTGATCATGCTATCAACATAGAGAATCATATAGACTGAATACGAGCGATGCGTACGTCTGCAAAACGCATGCGGCCAGCCGCAATGAAATAATTGTATGTGGTTTATATGCCCAAAACGCAAGCACACACACACACACACACACAAATCTCCTCTTACAATCTTTATTTCTTGTCTATCTGTCTACTTGTTTTAAATAAAAAAATTAAATATTATTTTGTCTGCCATGTAAAAGTTGTAATTGTCAAATGTAGGGAGATACCTTAATATAGACATCGCCTGTTGGTCAATCCCTAACGTTACTACAAACGCCAATAACAGAAACAGAAACAGTAAGTTTAATAAAAGTCATAAAACACACAAGATTCAACAAAAAAACACACACAAAGTTATTTTCCCCCCGTTTTCTTGTGGCCACGTGTTAACCGTGCATGGCACATTCGGGCACGTTGGACACGTAGTCACAGGCCTTGATGCGCTCGTTGTAGACGAGGTGTTTGGGGCAGTCCATGACGAACGTCAGCTGGAAGTAGCAGTTGAAGTACTTGGTGCAGTCCAGGGAATCACGGAACAGTCCATTAGGTTTGTTGACACATCCCTTGGCTACACAAGAAAATACGAAATGTATTAGCAACACATAAATAACTGAATAACTGAATGAACATAAGCGTACGGAACAGTAAGGAAGGAACGGTTTTACTCAACGACGCACTAACCACATTTTATTTACGGTTATATGGCGTCGGACATATGGCTAAGGACCACACAGATATTGAGAAAGGAAACCCGCTGTCGCCAATTCATGGACTACTCTTTTCGATTAGCAGCAAGGGATCTCTTATATGCATCATCCCACAGACAGGATAGTACATATCACGGCCTTTGTTACACCAGTTGTGGAGCACTGACTGGAACGACAAATAGCCCAATGGGCCCACCGACGGGGATCGAACCTACATCGATCGCGCATCAGGCGAGCGCTGTACCACTGAGCTACGTCCCGTCCCTACGGAACAGAGGGCATGGGTGGCACCTACTCCCACAATGTTGGAGCAAATCCTCAAATTCGGTCAAAAAACGATAGAGATATAGTCAGCCAAAATGAGCAGGCTTGAAATCTTTTCACCAACTATTACCACCATTCTACCTACAATATCAATTGTAATACACGTAGAAATGCATTGTGATTTGTTTTCAACCTTAAATAGCTGTTTGGTTGTAATGTTAATATGAATAACGTCGCTTGGTACAATTTTGGTTGCCTCGATAGACGACAACGGCCACGTCCAAGTATGTTGACCAAAATTGAATTTGTTTAAAAATTAAAATTATTTTAGAGCTCACATTTAATAGTTGTTTTAATTCCCTACCGTATAACTCTCAAAAACATTGAAAGATAAATCGCTATTGGACTTTTGGCTCGACGATTACGAAAGTATTGGATCGTTTGAACAAAATAGAGATGTAGAGATACAACATTATGTAATGTAAAAATCAGCTTTTGATTACACAATCGATTAGATTTATGTGAACATAAGAATGGTTTGAATTATAATGACCTGTTGTGGCGTTCATTGGGATAGGCCATACAATTCGCTAATTTACCGTTATCTTTTTTTCTTGTACACATGAACACAAACACGAAACCCAACACAATTACACCATTTTCATCATCTCCCCGTCGGTGGGCCCATTGGGCTATTTCTCGTTCCAGCCAGTGCACCACGACCGGCATATCAAAGACCGTGGTATGTACTACCCTGTCTGTGGGATGGTGCATATAAAAGATCCCTTGCTGCTAATAGAAAAGAGTAGCCCATGAAGTGGCGACAGCGAGTTTCCTCTCTCAATATCTGTGTGGTCCTTAACCATATATTTGATGCCATATAACCGTAAATAAAATGTGTTGAGTGCGTCGTTAAATAAAACATTTTCTTCCTTCTAGTTTCGTCATCTAACTTGGAGGAACAATTACAGGTAACATTTTCTGCGACAATCGATTATCGCTAGAGATAATAATCGATCTATAATGACATATAATGTTCTATAATAATAGTATTACCATGTTTTGAAATGAATTGCCAATCTCTACTGGCTTTATCTTAAATGTGAAAACTATTAATTATCAACCAGGGCCCCGTTCCACAAAGCGATCTTAGCGCTAAGATCACCTTAAGTGCATATGTTAGCTGTGCTGTTACGGTGATCTTAGGGCTAAGAGCTTATGAAAATTGTAGAGTTTAGATTCAAGACTATGACTTCAAAGCCATACAAAGATAGCCGATGATTAATACATTAATGTGCTCTAGTTGTGTCGTTAAACAAAACAAATCTTTTTAACCATACAAAATGGATGCATGTGACGTTATCAAAGATTTGAGCACAAGCCCAGTTTTCTTTTTCCACAACTTTCCAGAAATGGGGAGTGGGACATATATCAAAGGCCGTGGTATGTGCTATCCTGTCCGTGAGATGGTGCATATAAAAGATCCCTTGTTACTAATGTTACACTGTAGTGGGTTTCCTCTTAAAAACTATATGCAAAATTACCTAATGTTTGACATCCAATTATCGATGATTAATAAATCAATGTGCTCTAGTGGTGTCGTTAAACAAAACAACTTATAAATACAAAATCCCACGACTTTCCAATTAGGTTTTTTTCCTGATCGGAATGAACCATAAACTTTTAGTGTTACTTACTGTTCTTTACTGGAACCACCGGGTTTGTGGGATAGATTATCTTTGGACGTGTAGACTGGAACTTAATGGGCGTCCAAACTGTTTTCTGCGTGCGAGTCTGAACCTGCTGCGATGTGGGTGGTCGGTACGGCGGCAGCGTGACTGGTCGGTACGGCGGCAGCGTGACTGGTCGGTACGGCGGCTGCGTTGCAGGCTGCACGTGCGGTCTGGTCGGATTCGGGTGCGTGGGCGTGCACATGACGTTTTGCGGCAAGTCGCAATACTTCGTCTTGGGGTTATATTGGAGACCTCGTGCGCAGTTCACTTCAAATGTGAGAGAATTGGCGCAGATATAGTAGGCCTCACAGTTAGTCGGATTGTTATAAAAACCACTGGGTTTGCCGTAACAGTCGAATTTGTTGCTCTGGTGTATTCCATGTGTTGAAAAGGCATTAGTACCTACATTAAATAAAGATAGCATTTATTACAAATGTTTATATATATATATATATATATATATATATATATATATAATAAAATAAAATAAAAACAACACCCGAAGAAAGAAAACACGCACAAACATAGGCACGATAATCTTTAAGCTGTATCCTAACCGGACGCGAGCGACGCGAGCGATTCGAGCGATTATTTTAGAAATCGTTGATCTCAATCGCCGTATCCAAAACGCACGCGTTTTATCAGAGAGAGAGAGAGAGATGAGCGAGCCAGATAAATCTGTCGTGTCGCATACATCCAATTAGGATACGGCAATTGAAATAAATGATTTCTAAAATAATTGCTTGCATCGCTGTCGTCCGGTTAAGATACAGCTTTAGCGATTAAAAAATGTATCACTTTCTATATTTATTATCTTTATTTTAATTTTCAAACGTGTTGTATGTTGTTTTCGTACAAAACCACACGCCCATCCACAACGCCAAAACACAAATCGGTTTTGTTGTTGTTGTTTTTAATAATCTATTCCATAATATTTATGAGCATTATTTTTTAAAGCAAAACACCGGATCTAGTTTCCAGTTATCAGTTCCAGCGCAACAAATTACAATATTTTAACATTTTTGTTTGTTTTCTCGTTTGTAAACAGAGTAAATTACAAATGCACACAGGTTTAGATTACCACAGACGTAAAAAGTGGATCATGACACCCTGACGGAGGGGTGGGTAGCGGCTGCCAATGGTGGGCATTTTTTCTTAATTAATGTTTAAAAATGATTACTTATAATTTTTGTACAACAAATACCCTATTTTCATTTCATTTCAACCTATTTTCTTGATTATATCCAACTAAGGTTCAAGCACGCTGTCATGGACACACACCTGAGTTATCTGGGCTGCCCATCCAGGACAGTGAGTTAGTAGTTAGTGAGAGAGAAGTAGGTGTAGTGGTCTTACACCGTAAGACCAATGAGTTATTAATACTCGCCCTACCGGCCTTATGTCCGATGGCTTAACCGAGGCTGGTATAAAGGTCCTGTAATCAAACTCTGCGCGTGCTGTATCCTCACCGTGGGACAGGGTTGTAACATTCTCTTTGAGAATGGCCAATACAGCACAAAATTGTTTTGAGTAAAAGTCAGTATCTATCTGTGATATTTGTGTTTTTTCACAGTTCTTTACACTGTGTTTTTGTTTAAATCTAGAATTTTTATATTGATGTTGATCATCACTTTATTTGTTTACATTACCATAACTTGACACCCAATAGCCGATGTATTTTTCGTGCTGGGGTGTCGTTAAACATTCATTCATTCATTCATTCATTCATTCATTCCTATAATCAGTGTATGTAAGCTACCCCGGTCTCATGCGGATTTATACGGTTTCAAGCAGATTTATACGGTTTCATGTGGTTAATCTCGATTTCCCCTAAGAAACATAGGGTTTTTTATTATTAGTATTGAATTTATTATTTGAAAATGTTACTGAATTAGGTAAAACGGTATTTATTACTGAGCATGGATAGAACTCTCTGGCGAAGTCAGAGATTGTGCCCACGACAGGCGTGCTTGAACAACTATCTGATGGAAGCATGCCAAACATTACCCACACCCACACAACACTGAACTAAAAATAACAGCATTTCTTTGGGATTACAACATAATCACCATCAACATACTGATTGGTTGCTTCGGCTGTGTGTAGACTGGTTGTGGAGTTGTCACGACAACTGGTTTCGGGGTGTTCCATGGAAACGGGTTGAACAGCTTTGTGGTAGGAATCTGTACCGGTTGAAGTGGTCTAAGAGAAAGAGAGAGAGAGATAGAAAAAAAGGTACTTATATATGATTCACCCGATAATACTTATACTTATTTTATTGCTTATATTCAAATAAGGTTCAAGCTTACTGTCATCTGTCTGGCCTGTCTGTTCAGGGCTGTGGGTTAGTGTTTAGTTGTTAGCGAGAGAGACGTTGGTGTAGTGGCCTTACACCCCTCCACTGAGTTAATTAAACTTGCTCTGGGTGGGAGCCGGTACCAGGCTGCGAACCCAGTACCTACCAGCCTTATATCCGATGGCGTGAGAGTGAGATAGAGAGTGAGCAAGCGAGATAACTATACCAGCGGCTTTTTTAGGAGCAGTGCAAGATTTTTGAGAGAGAGAGAGAGAGAGAGAGAGAGAGAGAGAGAGAGAGAGAGAGAGAGAAAATGAGCGAGCAGGCGAGAAAGAATGAGAGAGAGTGAGCAAGCAAGTAGTAAGAGAGAGAGAGAGAGAGAGAGAGAGAGAGAGGAGAGAGAGAGAGAGAGAGAGAGAGAGAGAGAGAGAGAGAGAATGAGCGAGCAGGCGAGAAAGAATGAGAGAGAGTGAGCAAGCAAGTAGTAAGAGAGAGAGAGAGAGAGAGAGAGAGAGAGAGAGAGAGAGAGAGAGAGAGATGAGCGAGCATGCGAGAAAGAGAGTGAGATAGAGAGTGAGCAAGCGAGAGAGAGAGAGAGAGAGAGAGAGAGAGAGAGAGAGAGAGATGAGCGAGCAGGCGAGAAAGAATGAGAGAGAGTGAGCAAGCAAGTAGTAAGAGAGAGAGAGAGAGAGAGAGAGAGAGAGAGAGAGCGAGCAAGCGAGATAGCAACACAGAGAGAGAGAAAAAAAAAGAGTAAAAGAGTGAGAGAAAGAAAGGGGGTAGAGAGAATAAGAGGGGGAGGTGCGAGAATGAGAAGGAACAAAACCGGCTGTTACCACCACATCATCAGCAACTCCAGTTGATGAATCAGCTAGCATTCATCTCCTACATACATCTTCCATAAAGAGGACATACTACAGACTTTGATGTACTATTCGTGAGACTCTGGTTGTGACTGGAAAACAACACATAGTCCATCGAGAGCGAGTGCCCTACTACAGATCTACATCCCACCCCTATGTGTATTACAGTTCAAACTTACTGTCCCGGCCCTATACAGTGGGCTGTGTTGGGGTTGTCTACTTCGTCCGAGGCGGCCTGCAGAAGAGGGTATGGCCCGCTGTTGCAAGCACTTCCGGAAAAGTCATCAAGATCCAGCGACCAAATCATTATCCCCCCATAGCCGTTTTGTTTCATGTAACACACCTGGAATAAAGTACTGGTTAAAGTGAATGAATACGTGAATGTTTGGAGATACCTCAGCGAAAATGAAATTGGACCACTGGGTGTTAAACAAAAATATATTAATGATATTAATAAAAGTAAAGACAACGCAAATATTTAAAACCAAAACCTTCAGCACACAGTGTATGGAGACGTAGTAAATGTTAGACTACGTGTACTATAATTTGATTATTGTATTTTAAACTTCATCTTTAACTACCATTAAAATTCTCCTTTAAACTGTCAAGAAGGACGGTTTTGCAAACGCGCAA
>NC_054706.1:26106012-26193512 GCF_016097555.1 Gigantopelta aegis
CTAGTTACTGCCTGGACGGAGGAGCCGGCAGAAGTCGACACCTGCGCCCATGACAGGCGTGCGCTACAACAGCTTGCTCTGAATGTGCACGTAAAACCCTCTGATCTGACCTGGCCAGCTGCTAGTTGTTATAAAATGTATGTCTCGTGTGAAATAATTTCCACTTACCACGAGCTTTAGTGAGTAACAAATTAAAAAAATATTTCATGAGGGACATAAAATGGTTTACACCGAGTGTAAAGTGGTTTACAATGTATAAAGTGGTTTACATCGTTTCTACATACAAATACATGTATGGATATAAAAATAACAAGCTTTTAATGACAAACATAGCTGAGGTAATAAACAGAATAACCAACTGAGTATTCGTCATCTAATTTATGTCTGTAGTGAAATAAAGTTTATTTATCACGAGCTTTGTGGATAAATATACCTCTTCCTGTTTTCAAACATCTATACAGTATAAATAAATCAAGCTTGCGTACTAAACCGCTAAGATAGAAATGAGGAAAATGAAAAACCTATTTGTCCTTACCTACAAATTGTAGGAATTTCATAAGCTGTGTCTATGGTTTTCTTGCCGGCTGCCACCGCCGCTGTTAGCAATAGTTTGAGGCTTTCCGGATGTCATGGCCTCCATTTCAATAGCATCCCGCAACGCCTAAGAACAAAACTCATGCTTTTGTAGTGTAAGACCAATACATATGGCATATATACGTAATTTGTTTTGGAGTTTAAATGGATATGTAATTTTTGGCTTACATTACATTTCACCCAGAATTCTGAAGGAACTCCACGTTTAGGCCTTGTGGTTGCATATTAAGGGTTATGTATTCTCAAGTTAATTATACAAAGTTTATGTGTGGTATAGTCTACTTTACATAAAAAAAAAATCCTTTGCTGCTAATCTAAAAGAGTAGTCCATGAAGTGGCGACAGCGGGTTTCGTCTCTCAATATCTGTGTGGTCATTAACCATATGTCTGACGCCATATAATTGTAAATAAAATGTGTCTAGTGCGTCGTTATATAAAACATTTCCTTCCTCCCTTCACCTTTAATCCAGCAAGTAATACACATTTAATGACCATATACTGCAATATGTATTTTATTTCAATCTATTTTCGTGCTTATATCCAATTACGGTTCAAGCACGCTGTCCTGGGCACACATACCTCAGCTATCTGAATTGTCTGTCCAGGACAGTGGGTTAGTTGTTGGTAGTTAGTGGTTAATGAGAGAGATGAGGGTGTAGTGGTCTTATACCTACCCACTGAGTCGTTAAAACTCGCTCTGGGTGGGAGCCAGTACCGGGCTGCAAACCCTGTACCTACCAGCCTTATGTCCGATGGCTTAACCACGACCCCACCGAAGCCGGTTATATATTGCAATATCGATATTTTAGAATTAATTATGCAAAAATCATACATGTGTGGTATACGTTGTAGTTTAATTTGTAGTTATTTATTACAAATATATGTTTACCAAAAAACCCGAAATAGGGCACTTTCATCTAAGACAATGCATATTTTATAGGTTTCTACTACACTATCGGGTAGAATGTCTTCTGTTAAGTTTGTTGAACTGGTAAAACGTTTAGATACTAACAGATACTACATTTTCTTATAAACAAGGTGTTTGTTGTCGTCTTAATGTTTGTTGTAGCCCAAACCGGATTTTCCACTAAAAAAATTTGAGCGTACGGCAAAATATATCACAAGTAAAATGGGAATAACATATCACTGCAACACATTAGTACACGACCACAAACATATTGGATATACAGATACTGGTATTCGAAACAATAATGGATTTAATATGTAATTGCAGTTACCAAACAATTCTCTATTAGTGGGAAACATCTTACAATGGCTGTAAACTCAGTAACGTGTCTAGGGTCGGACCCCGTCTGCTCAACTAAATTTTCTTTTTTTCCAAACTATTTCCCCAGAAGAGCATGACTTAACTCCACTATAAGTGGGCGGGACGTAGCCTATGATAAAGCTCTCGCTTGATGCGCGGTCGGTTTGGGATCGATTCCCGTCGGTGGGCCCATTGGGCTATTTCTCGTTCCAGCCAGTGCACCACGACTGATATGTCAAAGGCTGTGGTATGTGCTATCCTGTCTATGGCAAAGTGCATATAAAAGATCCCATGATGCATTAGAAAAAATGTAGCGGGTTTCCTCTTATTACTGTGTGCCACAGTTACCAAATGTTTAACATCCAATAGGCGATGATTAATTAATCACTGTGCTCTAGTGGTGTCGTTAAACATAACAAACAAATAACCCCATTATAAACTTCAGTTGCCACTGTTTAGACAACCCACCAGCTAAAACTCCTGCACACGCATCTGGAACTAAGGAAAGTTCCTTTAAATTATACCTGTAACAAACGTTAAAGTTTGTTTTGTTTAACGACACCACTAGAGCACATTGATATATTAATCATCGGCTAGTGGATGTCAAACATTTGGTAATTTTTACATATAGTCATAGAGAGGAAACACGCTACATTTTTTTCCCAATAGTAACAAGGGATCTTTTATATGCACCATCTCACATACAGGATAGCACAGACCACGGTCTTTGATATACCAGTCCTGGTACACTGGCTGGAACGAGAAATAACACAATGGGCCCACCAACGGGGATCGATCCTACACTTACCGCGCATAAAGCGATCGATTTACCACTGGGCTACGTCCCGCCCCCTTTAAATGATATACCTGTAACAGTTCGCTGAAGTTGTGCTTATCCTCGGGAGGACTGCCTCTGTTGGCCGGGTATTCCCAGTCGATGTCGACTCCATCGAATCCTCTCGTTCGCAGAAACTTGATGGTCGTCTGCGCGAAATCTTTCCTGGAGCTGGAGCTTCTCACTAGCTGGTGGAAGAGCTGGGAGCCCAGGTTCCAACCCCCCACTGCCAGGAGGGTTTTCACCCCGGGGTCTCTCGACTTGACGTCTTCAAATCGTTGGTACCTTCAAAGAAAATACGGTTGTGCAGTATAGACAGATTGACAGTAGCTTCTGAAACTTTACCTTCAAAAGTATTTAAATCAGGGCCCATGCTAATAAATTGTTACCTTTATATATACATACATATATATATATATATATATATATATATATATATATATATTTCTAACTGGAGGTACAATACAGGTAGATGGTCGTTAGATCAGGAAACATTCTTATGAAAGTTTACCTCCAATTAGAATGATATAATACAGGTGGATAACCGTTAAGATCCGGATCAATGTCAATATAATACCGATAGATGGACGCTAGATCAAGGCCCCATGCTTATAAAACCTTATCTTCAAATAGAATATAATACAAGTAAATGGACGTTAGATCATGATGAGTGCTAATAAAAAATATATATCTTCAGAATACAATACAGGTAGACAGACATTAAATCATGAACAATGTATAAAACTAGTTTAGATTATTATAGTTTTAATAACGTTTTGGACGTGGAATCTTATCTCAGTTGGTAGAATGGTCACCCGAGGTGCCTGAATCTTAGGATCGAACCCACTCAGCGGACCCATTGTTTTTTTCTACCTTATTGGGTATGTGTTGTTCTGTCTGCAGGAAAGTGCATATAAATTATTCAATAGCCAGTGATTAATTAATCAATCAAATTAAACAAACTTTACTACATACATACAAAATATATATTTTGTATTGGTATACTCTACGTCGCAGAAGGTTATTTTTTTTTACTTACATCCCTTTAGACCATGGCGTGGATTCATCATTCCACTCAAAAGCTTTTATTTGTACTGCAATGTGAAGAAAACCACAAGTAGATAACGAGGTTACTGTTTTATAACGTGTTTACAATATAGTCATATAAGTAAACAGATGATATTTAAATAGGTATGCGGGCTCGCAGTGCACATACAAAGTCGATTTCACGCACATATCATTAAGTAATTAATTTATTCTTATCATACGTATACGTACATTTATTTACGCAAACATACAAACTAGGAATCATAAAACCATACGCTCAGACACACCCACACACAAATACGAATGCACAAACACACATACGAACGCACACACACACACACACACACGCACGCACGCACAAACACATACATGAACGCACGCACGCACGCATAAACCCCACCCACACATACTCAAAGACAAGCATATATCAATACTATTATTAAAACAAAATTAATTACAACTTGAAGATATTGAATCTTTCGTTAGTTTTTATTTATATATATATGTACATGACGAAAACTCACTTGTTCCAGTTGTAGAGTTCACCACTAGTGTTGCAAAAGCGTACATTAAATGAGTACACAGTCCAGGTTTGATGTTCTCGGGGGTGAACTTGCCCATTCCTGGTCTGTACTGAGCCCAGTTTGTGTAATAACATACCTTTCTGTGCGAGCCACCTGGAAAAAGAAGAAGAAGATGGAAATGTTTTATTTAACGACACGCTCAACACATTTTATTTACGGTTATATGGCGTCGGACATATGGTTAACGACCACACAGATATTGAAAGAGGACACCCGTTGTCGCCACTTCATGGGCTACTCTTTTCGATAAGCAGCAAGGGATTTGTTGTATGCACCATCCCACAGACAGGATAACACACAGCACGGTCTTTGATATACCAGTCGTGGTGCACTGGCTGGAGCGAGAAATAGCTCTAGGCCTATGTGACCACCGACCCTGGAAAAAGAAGACACCACACACACCATACAACCGCTATTAGAATCATATATATATATATATGGGGTGGGGTGGGGATATGACTCGATCTCTTGTAAAATCGCCACAGTCAAGACCCCTCTGTATAAATTCCAGCAAACGTATCTGGGCCCATTATGTTAACCACAGATTAACCATCACAGAACAGTTAGTTAGTTTGTTTTGTTTAACGACACCACCAGGGCATATTGATTTATTAATCATCGGCTAATTTTGACATATAATCTTAGAGAGGAAACCCGCTACATTTTTCCTTTAGCAGCAAGGGATCTTTTATATGCACCATGAATGAAAAAAAAAATAATGAATGAATGAACAAATACTTAAGGACACCCCAGCACAGATTCACATCGGTTGCTGGGTGTTTATATACACCATCCCACAGAAAAGATAGCACATACCACGGCCTTTGTTGTACCAGTCGTGGTGCACTGGTATAACGGAAAATAGCCCAGTGGAAGGAAGGAATGTTTTATTTAACGACGCACTCAACACATTTTATTTACGGTTATATGCGTCAGACATATGGTTAAGGACCGCACAGATATTGAGAGAGGAAACCCGCTGTCGCCAGAAAATAGCCCAGTGGACTCACAGTCTGGGATCGATCTCGGAAACGCCGCGAATCAAGCGAGCGCTTTACCACCGGGCTGCCGCGATTTCCCGAACTTAACGCCCGTGAAATGACGCCCATGGGCTTACACTCGGTTAACACTTTCCACCAGGAATCTCCTCTAGGATACAAAAAAAAGGTATCTATTTACTATTAAAGATAGGAGAAACTTTAAATGTACTAGAGTTAAAGATGAATTATCATATTTGCAAATGTCATATTTCGTTATCTTTGACAGTGATTTAAAAACATATAATAAAATTATAATAATAAAAAGAAAACATCTTCAAATTAATCGATATTGTATATCAGGGCCGTACACTCCGGAGGGGGGGGGGGTGGGCGGGAGGGGGGGGGGCAGTTGCCCCCATGAGAATCACACTGTTTTTGTTTTGTTTTTTTAACTCCAGAAAATAGCATACACATCTCACGGTTTAATTTGTATAGAGTTTCAATTGTTTATAAAAAGTAGTGCCACCCCCGCCCCCCACTAGAATTTTGAATAGGGTACGGTCCTGTAAATAATGTTTACGTAATTAAATAATATGAACATTGTAATTTTCTAGCACTCGCTTCGCCAAGAATCCTTATTTAATTTAAGCACAAATTATATATCAAGTAAACATCATGAATCCATTAAAATATCGTTACACGAACAGCTACATTGATAGGCGTCGGAAGCAGCCCCCTCTTTACTTTCCTCAGTTATGAAAATGAGGTGGCTAGAATGCGTATGCTGTGCCCGTTCTCTGTTAAAAGTCGAATTAATAAATTCCCCGTCCACTGATATTGAAACATGATTGCATGTGGCTACGGTTTTCATGGAACGATAATTATTATGTATTTCGTTGGTATCCTAACTTGCAGCTTTTTTTTAATATCATAGTATTTTTTTTCAACTTCTTAATTTAAGCTCTAGGCCTAATTTCTGATGAAACTTTATCTCATCCAAGATTGTATTTCCCGTATTTAAGCTCGGGGCTTAAATACGAAAAATGCGAGCACGTCCCGCCCAATCAGAGAACAACTCAAAACCACAACTGCATTTGTTTCTGACAGATTACACATAGCAATGCAGAAGGGGAAAAAAAAAAATCTAAATCCTTAATATATATACTCACGAAAAAAGTTCCTGTGCATCATTAAAATATTATCAGAAATACTTATATTTTTAAATAAATCGAAACCTTTTGTTTGCGAATCTTGCATTATTTATCTGTTAAAAATATGATCGACCAGTCCTGTCTTCTAAACCTTAGTCTACACCATGCTTGGTGCGACGTCGATGACGTTGTAATATGATGACGTATTGCTATTTTGTGATTACATAATCGGTTGCGTACAGTTTCAGGATGTCAGACTTGACGTTTCCAAATGATTCCGTAGGTGTACTAGCCTGATATAGGCATTTTGCAAACGTGACGTTACACGTAGGGTCCCTAAATACAGAAGATCTGTAGTACTCCTAACAGTTGATAATATATCCACATACAGTGTATGGAGTTCAGATGAACACTAATGAACACCACGGCGTCTAGCAACAGTGTGTTGTGGCATTCCAATTTCAAGCATATCAATCGCTCGAAGACGTTCATTTTCTGAGAGGTGTGACACCATGTTGACGACTATCAGATACCAACCAAAGTGATTTTCTGAGTAAGTAGAAGCCATACAATCGTTTTGTTGTCCAATGATAAGGATAATGACGTTAAACAGGAACACGTGACCCAAAATGCGAATAAGGCTAGCTATGCGCATAAAACATGAATAGCACGTGCAGTTGACAGAACAACTCTGGAATGTCGAAACAAATAGTTACCGAATCATTTTGTGAAATGTCCATGACCAAATTCAAGTAAATGCAATTCTGTATTCATTTATTTGATGCACAGGGACTTTTTTCCGCGAGTTATATATAAATAGGTGGAGTCAGTAATCAACAGATGGCTTGTACATCGTACCATGTACAACTTTGCCCGCGGCACACACACACTTTGTGCTGGATATTAACAGCAAAACGCTTGACGTAATTTCCCCCAACTCCCGTTATCCGTATCAGTTTGCCAGTTCTTTGAAGTGACATCTGAATGTCTAAATCTACATTTAATTACAATCAAGTAAGACACGTTCGCAGTCTGCTTTGGCGAGTGCCATTAAAACAAAAATCACAAAGGAATATCTAGATTAGGGCCTCCACGAGTCCAAAATATGGGACTCGAGTACTCGAGGGTCAAACTCGACCCGGACCCGAGTACTCGACATTTACACTAGATGATGATGAGATTAAAGAATAAAGTTAAATAGAATTATGGATTTTAATTCTAGGGCTGAACATGGATGCCAAATCATGTCATTGTATTGCATTTAGAAACCGATTGATATATTTAGTGTTATGATGGACGGCCAGTTTAAAAAAAGAAACTAGCGCATGATCTTATAATTATTGTGTCACTTATATCGTTGATTATCTAAGCCTGACATTATTGTCCTACATTGTCCAGTGTATTATAATTGATTCCACCTTGTACGGGTACTCGAGTCCTGTGAATGGACTCAGTCTTTGCTAGACTCGACCCGTGCCCGAGTACTCGAGTACTCGTGGAGACCCTAATCTAGATGATACGAAATGGTAGAACATTTTATATTTTATGTAAGAAAATAACGTACAATTATTAATAGTATCAGGATGAGCATTAAAACGTATCCAACATACCGTTAAACACAATTGTAAGTTAGAAAACCCCCATTTATTTGATGTGTAAAAAAATTAAAACATTTTAAAACAACCAAAACAACAAGGGTGGGATGCAGGTCAGTGATACAGTGCTCGCCTGATGCGTTATCGATCTAGGATCGATTCCCTTTGGTGGGCCCATTGGGTTATTTCTCGTTCCAGCCAGTGCTCCACAACTGGTGTAACAAAGGCCGTAGTATGTACTATCCTGTCTGTGGGATGGTGCATATAAAAGATCGCTTGCTGATAATAAAAAAAGTAGCCCATGAAGTGGCGACAGCGGGTTTCCTCTCTCAATAATATATGTGTGGTCCTTAACCATATGCCCAACGCCATATAACCGTAAAATAAAATATGTTGAGTGCGTCGTTAAGCATGCAGCACACGCTGCGACAAGTGGAGATTTTTATCGCAGGAGACAGAAATCTCCACTCATCTCAGCGTGTGCTAGGGACTTGAAACAAAAATCTCAACAAGTCTCGACGTGTGCTAGGTTACGGCGACAAGTGGAAACAGTCGCATGAGACTGGTTCCAAAAATCAAACATGTTTGATATTTGTTTCCACTTGTCTCCACTCGTCTCCACTTGTCGCAGCGTGTGCGTGGTTTTGCGACGGAGACGCGAGACTAGTTTCTTCGATTGACCAATCAACACTGGCTGTCGTGGCACATGACTTCAAAATGGCAGCCCCCATGGAAGCATTTAGTTGGACACACGATAATGAGGATATCATTGTTGAATTGTGGGCGGAACGACCGTCCTTGTTCAATATCGAGTGTCCAGAGTACATGAACAGGGACAGCAAGAGTGTTCACAGGAAGGAGATTGCTGATGCCTTGGGTATTTCATTCAAGTAGGCACAGAGGTAGACTCAAGAGTAAGTAGCCAAGAACGGCACCATCACTTGCTAGCAACTGCATTGGTATCAGAATTGCGCCTAAAATGGCCTTTCGACAACAATGTATGTAGGGAAAAGATCACTATTAGACCTCAGCAAGGAAAAGGAAGGGTTAAATATAAGGGTTAAATGTGCGATAGTCGGCGATAAAAATCTCCTGTTGTCGCCAAGTGTGCGCACTGGTCTCCTAGTGTGCGGGGTTTTGAGACAAGCGGAAATGTCTGTCTCCGGCGACAAAAATCTCCACTTGTCGCAGCGTGTGCTGCATGCTTAAAATAAAACATTCCTTCCTTCCAAAACAACAATGACCGTGCATTGTCACGCATATTTACGGATTCTGTCGAGTACATACAATTTTGATATATAACGACAGTGTCCCTTGCTGTCAATCTTTCTCAATATCCCCTGTATACACATGACATTAATTTCAGTGTTTTGCATCCACCAAATGGTTATTTGTGAAATATAAGTCACATGATCAAAACTAGGCGGTGCTTCATTAATTTCCATGTGCATAAAAACATGAAATTGAAGTTAAAATGTAATGCAAAAGAATGGTTGTTAGTCGCTGTGTAATGGATTGATCTCAAAGGGTCCGAGTTCATATGGTATGGCTATCTAATAAATGATGTGGTAACATAATTTACGAACTTTTATACATAAACCTGTATGTAGTGAGACCCGCCGTCTCATAGAAAGATATAACGATCTACAAAACAGAATGGTAAGATTTTCAATGACGACAGATGCTTTGTCGAATGTCAAGTCGTTTTATTTACAAACAGAATATCAATTATCTTAGGAAGATAATATAGTATATTGGAAACTCCATGGCGTATTAAACATTAAACACGTTTACTAAATCAGGGTGCGTGTGCAGGAAACTGCGCAGAGATGGGCGGGGTGGGGGTGGGGGGGGGGGGATCTCTTGGAACGAGAGAGGAAGGTTCGATCCACGAAACCCACCCTCTGCACATGCGGCTGTATTAAAGTAACACAAACCAAACACCCCCACACTTCCGTTAAGATAATCAATGCACTTCTATGTAGGCGGCAATGAACGGTTATCTGACCAAGATAACGGAGGAAAGTTAATGTGACACAAATTGATAAATATTTCACTATATGTCATATCGTTTATCCAGTACATAATGCTACAAGAAAAAATTTCACAATTACAATACATCACAGAAGGTCGTATAAGATAAATAATTATTATTGTCGGGTTCAGAAATTTAGATCCCAATTTTTTAAAGCTAATTTTATCTAAAATACTGAATGAATGGTGTGTGTGTTTTTTGTTTTTGGTGGGTTTTTTTTTAACATACACATAAAAATCAACTAAACCCCTCAGATTTTTTATAAGTTATTTACAGTGTATGACTATAGTTATTCAATTTTAAAGAAGAATTTTGTTTTCTTTACCAAAATAGTATTTTGTTTGATGATATAACAATGATAATTTTGTCAATAATAATAATAATAGTAGTAGTAGTAGTAGTAGTAGTAGTAGTAGTAGTAGTAGTAGTAGTAGTAAATGAGTGAATTAATTAATAAATAATAAAAGAAATACAACAGCAACCCAAAGAAGTAAAAATGTATCTTCCGTGTTCCAGATAGTACTCAATGTGACAGCCTAACAAACAAACTATTGCCGTACACTGACTGGCCTACTAATCTATCTGACAGCCTAACACACTCTTATCGTACACTGACAAACAAACTCTTTCCGTACACTGGAGTATAGAAGCCTAACAAACAAACTCTTACCGTACACTGGAGGCTGGCAGCCTAACAAACTCATACCATACACTGGTCCATTACCTTATCCGACAGCCTAACAATCTCTTACCGTACACTGACAAACAAACTTTTACCGTACACTGGAGTCTGGCAGCCTAACAAACAAACTCTTACTTACAGTGGTCTATTACTCTATCTGGCAGCCTAACAAACAAACTTTGACCATACACTGGAGTCTGACAGCCTAACAAACAAACTCTGACCGTACACTGGAGTCTGACAGCCTAATAAACAAACTCTCACCGTACCCTGGCCTATTACCCTATCTGACAGCCAAACAAACAAATTCTTACCCTACACTGGCCTATTACTCTATCTGACAGCCAAACAAACAAATTCTTACCCTACACTGGCCTATTACTCTATCTGACAGCCAAACAAACAAATTCTTACCCTACACTGGCCTATTACTCTAGCTGACAGCCAAACAAACAAACTCTCACCGTACACTGGCCTATTACTCTATCTGACAGCCAAACAAACAAATTCTTACCCTACACTGGCCTATTACTCTATCTGACAGCCAAACAAACAAATTCTTACCCTACACTGGCCTATTACTCTATCTGACAGCCAAACAAACAAATTCTTACCCTACACTGGCCTATTACTCTATCTGGAAAGAAGGAAATGGTGTATTTCACGACGCACTCAACACATTTATATGGCGTCGGTCTGTCTGACAGCCAAACAAACAAACTCTTATTGTACACTGGTTTATTAATATATCTGGTAGCCTAACTAACAAACTCTTACCGTACACTGGAGTATAACAACCTAACAAACAAACTCTCACCGTACCCTGGCCTATTACCCTATCTGACAGCCAAACAAACAAATTCTTACCCTACACTGGCCTATTACCTTATCTGACAGCCCAACAAACAAACTCTTAACGTACACTGGCCTATTACCTTATCTGACAGCCCAACAAACAAACTCTTAACGTACACTGGCCTATTACCTTATCTGACAGCCCAACAAACAAACTCTTAACGTACACTGGCCTATTACTCTATCTGACAGCCAAACAAACAAATTCTTACCCTACACTGGCCTATTACCCTATCTGACAGCCCAACAAACAAATTCTTACCCTACACTGGCCTATTACCCTATCTGACAGCCAAACAAACAAACTCTCACCGTACCCTGGCCTATTACCCTATCTGACAGCCAAACAAACAAATTCTTACCCTACACTGGCCTATTACTCTATCTGACAGCCCAACAAACAAATTCTTACCCTACACTGGCCTATTACCCTATCTGACAGCCAAACAAACAAACTCTCACCGTACCCTGGCCTATTACCCTATCTGACAGCCAAACAAACAAATTCTTACCCTACACTGGCCTATTACTCTATCTGGAAAGAAGGAAATGGTTTATTTCACAACGCACTCAACACATTTATATGGCGTCGGTCTGTCTGACAGCCAAACAAACAAACTCTTATCGTACACTGGTTTATTAATATATCTGGTAGCCTAACTAACAAACTCTTACCGTACACTGGAGTATAACAACCTAACACACAAACTCTTACAGTACACTGGCTTATTACCATATCTGACAGCCTAAAAACAAACTCTTACCGTACACAGGCCTATTACCTTATCTGACAGCCTAACAAACTCTTAACGTACACTGGCCTATTACCCTATCTGACAGCCCAACAAACAAACACTTAACGTACACAGGCCTATTACCTTATTTGACAGCCCAACAAACAAACTCATAACATACACTGGCCTATTACCTTATCTGACAGCCCAACAATCAAACTCTTAACGTACACTGGCCTATTACCCTATCTGACAGCCCAACAAACAAACTCTTAACGTACACTGGCCTATTACCCTATCTGACCGCCCAACACACAAGCTCTTAACGTACACTGGCCTATTACCCTATCTGACAGCCCAACAAACAAACTCTTAACGTACACTGGCCTATTACCCTATCTGACCGCCCAACACACAAACTCTTAACGTACACTGGCCTATTACCCTATCTGACAGCCCAACACACAAACTCTTAACGTACACTGGCCTATTACCATATCTGACAGCCCAATAAACAAACTCTTACCGTACACTGGAGTTGACGTACACAGCATCGCCAGAACGGCGACTACGGTTACAAGTAGCATCTTCATCTGTAAAAGAAATGAAATTAACGAATAAATGACGAGTAAGCTAAAACAAAACAAAATAAAACACGACCCCGCACCCCCCCCCCATAAAACCAATATCCAAACGAACAGCATCAACACCACCAAAAAACCCTCCTTCACCCCCCACCCCCACCCCTCAAAAAACAAAACAAAACAAAGTAACAAAAATATATACCCGCAAGAGAAAGAGCGACCGAGAGAGAGAGAGAGAGAGAGAGAGAGAGAGAGAGAGAGAGAGAGAGAGAGAGAGAGAGAGAGAGAGAGAGAGAGAGAGAGAGAGAGAAATGAGCGAGCAGGCGAGAGAGTGAGATAGACAGTGAGCAAGCGAGAGAGAGAGAGAGAGAGAGAGAGAGAGAGAGAGAGAGAGAGAGAGAGAGAGAGAGAGAGCGAGAGAGAGAGAGAGAAAGAGAAATGAGCGAGCAGGCGAGAGAGTGAGATAGACCGTGAGCAAGCGAGAGAGAGAGAGAGAGAGAGAGAGAGAGAGAGAGAGAGAGAGAGAGAGAGAGAGATATGAGCGAGCATCCGAGAAAGATAGTGAGCAAGCGAGAGAGAGAGAGAGAGAGAGAGAGAGAGAGAGAGAGAGAGAGAGAGAGAGAGAGAGAGAGAGAGAGAACGAGATAGCAAGAGAGAGAGAGAGAGAGAGAGAGAGAGAGAGAGAGAGAGAGAGAACGAGATAGCAAGAGAGAGAGAGAGAGAGAGAGAGAGAGAGAGAGAGAGAGAGAGAGAGAGAGAGTAAAAGAGTGAGAGACAGAGATTACGGTAAAACAGTTTTAAAAATAAAATTTAAATCTAGAGTATTCAAATAGATTTTTTTTAAAAATGACATTGATAATTATTATTATTCACATCCGACAATAACTTAATTACAACGAGTGGGCGTAAACTACAAAATCTATATGCAGCTTCAAACATGCAGAACAATGTCATTTTTGCCAGGTGCATTATATCACTTCAGTACGAAAGTAATTACATTATGTGTGACGTCACTATATCGCTAAGATGTTCTGTAATAGCAGATATTAGAGATGGATTGGAAACGGTTAAAATGCTGTAGGTCTTATAATTCATCGTAATTCATCCCTTATATATATACTAAATAAATTGTTAATCTAAGCCAGACCGGAAAACACACCTTAACGACGTCTGTGTTACCTTGTATACTCAGTTAACCCGACTTATGACATCCTACAAACAGCATATTTCCTATCGCAATATCTACTCACCATATTTCGTATCTTTTCAAACAGCTTTCTCTTTGTGCACCTTTCAGGAACGAATTAATCCATTAAAGTTTAAATGTTAATGGTTTGACCACTGACTTTCGTTTCGTCTTGCCTACATACCTTCCCAAACGATGACATGTCAAAAAAATTCTAAAAGCAAATCAATCATGCGGGTTTGTGACTCGATAATACTCCGCGCACTTAAACGCTCAGCGGGTCTTATGTTACTGGCATGAGTATCTCTTCCACTTGTTCAAGTATTTTCTTTTCTCTACTTTCAAGACTCCACCCTAAGTCTGATTATGCCAAAAGTGTGCTGGGATAATTAATCCGAAAAGAAAACACATTACGGCCGAGGATATTTTTATTTTCTGATGACATGAAGGTGACAAAACAACGAGCGCGAGGTTAACACACTCTGCGTTCAGGGAAGCGAGATACGCTAACGTTTGCGAACTATTTGTTTGTTTCCCAGTGTGTTCGTTTGGTTTAGGCTCTGTTGAACCATTTATATAATGCCTATAATGTTCTAAAACAAAAGGTAGCGTATCAAAACACTCAGGCATTCACTTATAAAAAGAGTGGCACCTTAATTGGAAGAAAATTGGGATGTCCAAAACCTTCAAACCATCCCCACTCCCATAAAATAAATAAATAATTTTTTAAAAACCCCACAAACCAAACAAAAACATATAAAAACAACAAACAACTTAAAATAAACAAATAATAAAAGCCAAAAAACAACCTTCGCCACCCCCCACCCCCCCAAAAAAAAAACCTTCGCCAACACCCCCCACCAAAAAAAAAAAAACAACACACAAAAAAACCCACAAAAAAAACCCAACAAACAAAACCAAAAAACAAAAACAAAAACAAAACAAACAAACCCAAAACAAAACTAACAAACAAACAAAGACAAAGAAATAATAATAAAAAGCAGACAAGCGACGTTTTTATGCCCTGTCAGTCTGAACTCAGCCCTGGGTTTCCTGGTGATTTATGGCGCGCACACACACACTGCAACACACTTGACGAAACAAGCATCCCTTTTTTCCCCCAGGCCTTGTCACAACGTCATAGACGTCAACGTCGGGTTATTGTGACAAAGACAAAGGGAAGACGGTAAAAATAGAACAGATTCAAAACATGGGCGGATTGAGGCAACTATGTCCGAAAACAGCTACGTGAGAAATCGTGGTGTCGATCGTATAATATATACTATGTCAATTTGTACTCCCACAAATGGTTTCAGAGTGCAGTATTGTATTTACAAATTCTGTATTTCGCTGTTTGTATATTTGTCTTTATTAATCAGTCTCACACATAATCTTTGCATGAATAACTCAAAACTGTAATGTGCTCCCGTTAAGTAGGACTGATTCCAATCATTTGAAATTCTCACATCATCATAATGTGACAAGTTGACTGTTGGCAGCCAGATAGGACCGTCTGAGACAGATACATTGAACAAACACAGAAAACCTGTCGCTAACATCTTCCTGGCATAACCTTATGGAGTGTTTGCCTCAACAAACGCCACCAAATTACATCGGCCGTCATCTAAATATGTTCCAGTATTAGTTTTTTTCTGCCAAAAAGTTAAATTAGTTGGCTGTAATATGTATGAGCATATTGCTAGTTCATACAGGCTTTCGCCTCCTCCCCCCCCCCCCCTCCCCCCGCCACGCACTCTCCCCCTGTCTCGTACGCTTATGCTAGTTCACATTTCAAAGCAAAAGTTGATAATAAATTTCGGCGGGAAGCCGTCATTGTGCAATTGTGAAACAGCACCTTTAATTATATCTATTTTTATACGCAGGGCCTGTTTAATAATTTCCGATCGTTCTGACAGCTTCTCTTCTTTTGAGTTGTACTGCCGACAGCCTTCTTTGTATTTACCGATGCCTGTATTGCGCAAGGATATGTTTTTCACTCAAGTCCAAATGACTACCGTACACACATCGTGCTAATTATTGTGTAAAAAAAAAAAGTTCCATGAATACAACCGTAATGGAGGCAGCCATCTTTGTTACTTAATTCGGCGGCCGTGTATATAGCCTCTGATAATATGGGCTGGCTATCTACAGAAACGTATAATTAATGTTATGTAAAATATAAATGGTATCATCATTTTTGTTCTCCACAGTATAGTATCGTCTGTTCTTTGTTCCAGGTGATTTCATGGCGCCAGAATATGACGCACGTCAAAGCGCACTGATAGTGTTTACCACCACGTCAATACAATAAATGAATGTGTCAAATATGTATGACTGAGGTAGACGTCATATACAAGACAATCTCGCCCTTCTTGCATTGCCTGTAGGAGAGGGAGGACCGCCACTCTGACAAGAATGACGTAGCAGAAAGTTAAAATCAAAGATAAAGTTTGTTTAACGACACCACTAGAGCACACTGATTTGATTAATCATTAGCTATTGCTTGTCAAACATTTTGTAATTATAACACATCGTCTGAAAGGAAATCCGCTGCATGTTTTTTTTTTCATTAGCAGCAAGGGATATTTTATATGCACTTTCCCACAGACAGAACAGCCTGTACCACGACCTTTGATATAGTCGTCTTGGGCCTCTGTTTGGAACGGGAAAAAACAAGTGCTGCCGCTGACGAGGCTCGACCTTACGACCCAAGCACTTCAGGCGAACGCTCTATTGAACACCCCAAGAAAACCCAACACTCCCCCCCCCCCCCCCAAAAAAAAAAAAAAAAACCCATCCCCACCAAAAAAAAAAGTATAAGAAAATGAAGACTATAAAGTGTCCAGTTAGCTTAGATGGGCTCTGTTTGGCTAGCTGGAGAAAATCTTATATTATTCTTTATTTTTTTTTTCTTCTTCTTCTTGCAGAACCACTCCTTATTGCATGCTAGGTGCGACCCTGACTTGACCCCACTGCTGATGTTCTACCAGCCAATACACTCTCCACCCAGTCAATCTGTCATAGCGTACAAGTTAGGATGGCACACAGTACTAAACGTGTTCAGGACGGCGAGTGCTCGCGGTCTTCACTGCATCATGGGTCGATCACAAGGCTCTGCGAGCGCTCAACTTCCTGAACACACTAGAGGTCATACGTTTGTTCTCTATCTTTGTCAGTACAGATTAATTGACACGTCTTTTGTTAATGCTACGGAAACAAGTTTCCGATTTATCAAAGATAATGTCATTAACAGCTTGGTTTGGGGGTTCTATTTAAGTATAAATATGCTATAAATAAATACATGTACACGGTAAGTTTTTTGATATTGTAACAAATATAGCACTGCGATTACATGGGTACAATGCGGTCTGTTTCTTTGTGTATGGTTACCCCCACCTTCAACTGATTATAGTGAATACACAGAACTCAAATAGCACAAGAAATACTTCAACGATACATTTCATTATTGTACTATCAAACGAGAATCAAAACTACAAAAACAGTACGTTCTAAATCGGATATCCGTATAAAAGAAAAGAAAGGGGTATTTCTTCAAAGACAGATTTTCACATTTTACACTTCGATTATTTGATGACTAAACATGGTTATTTTTACCCTTGGTGTAGACATTAAGAGAGGAAACCACATAGGCTACTCCTTCCGAATAGCAACAAAGGATGTTTTACATACACATCCCCATAGATAGGCCTCTGATGTTTCAGAGACGTAGCCCAGTGGTAAAGCGCTCGCTTGATGTTCGGTCGGTTTGGGATCGATCCCCGTCGGTGGGCCCATTGGGCTATTTCTCGTTACAGTCAGTGCACCACGACTGTTATATCAAATGTCGTGGTATGTGCTATCCTGCCTGTGGGATGGTGCATATAAAATATCCCTTGCTACTAATGGAAAAATGTAGCGGGTTTCCTCTTTAAGACTATATGTAAAAATTGCCATATATTTGATATCCAATAGCCGATTATTAATAAATCAATGTGCTCTAGTGGTGTCGTTAAACAAAACAAATAAACCTTTTCTTACAATGGCACCAAACTCGGGATAGTCCCTTTAAAAAATTGCTTCTTTTTTCTTCATGATGGACCAGTACTATAAAAACGTAAAGGGTCAAGCGATTACTAAGCACGTACTCTAATAAGGAGTCGGACAAAAGAATACCGGCTCCGAGTACACAATTGCACTGCACCCAGGGAAAGCCGGACAAAAGAATACCGGCCTACCCTATCCCACCCCGAAATACTTGCTGGTGGTGGTCTACTTGGTACTTGGTGACACTGAAAAGGAGGACGTCGTTGACTGCAACAACAAGAAGGGGAAAAATCCCGGAACAACAGCGCCTTGCCTACCGGTGTGTACACAAGTGCACGAGCCTCCCCTGGGTTGCCATGCCACGACCAGAAGCGGTTAGGCCCTTTTAAGGGCCATATGGGCAACCTAGGGAGACACCACAGCACCATAGAGGTCTAATTAACGAGCTACTCTCGATTCACTAATGTCAAAACCTATATTAGCTCTGGAACTTTCTTTTTGGCCAACCGTTCAAAATTGCGCCCAATTTCCTCAACCCAAATTGCGCATCTTTTCTCTTTGGCATAATACTTTGCTCCATTCCAACTTCAATAGCACCATCAACACACGCCTCCGCCTGCTACCGACCACGGTCGGGCTGCTGGTGCTCCCTTGCACCTGCCAGTGCAGGCGGTCCCTCCTCTCCCCCTCCCCCACCTTTCCTGCCGGCTCTTGTGCCCAGGACAGGCGTGCGCTACAACAGCTTGCTGTGAATGTGCACGTAAAGCCCTATGACCTGACCTGACCTGACCGATGACTATCGATCCTACACCTACAGCACCATAGCCGACATTTCAATACAGGACATATCCTAATATATACTGATTGAAAGAAACAAGCGACCATACCAACAGTAAGATCACAATACTGACTTCAAGCAAATCCCTCATCTAGAGTATCAGGGATTCAACGGTGTTATTGGCTGTCAGTCCCACATTACTGACATTCAGTCCCACATAATCTTTTTGTATTGTATACAGACGGTACGGTGATAATACTGAATTAAATTTATTATACAATACCACAATACACCAGGGAGAAACTTAGCGGAAGACAGGGGGCAGTTGTCCCCGCAATTTGTTTTACTGAGTGTTGGTTTTTCTAATTTTTTCAAAGTATTATTTTAAAGTCCCTTATTAATTTAAAGGCACCCTTTTTGTCTAACTGGAGAAGACTTTATGTTACCCCCCCCCCCCCCCACCCCCCCCCCCCCCCCCCCCCCCCCCCCCCCCCCCCCCCCCCCCCCCCCCCCCCCCCCCCCCCCCCCCCCCCCCCACCCCCCCCCCCCCCCCCCCCCCCCCCCCCCCCCCCCCACCCCCCCCCCCCACCCCCCCCCCCCCCCCCCCCCCCCCCCCCCCCCCCCCCCCCCCCCCCCCCCCCCCCCCCCCCAATTTTTCAGCTTCTACCCAGTACGCCGATTTTAAGATGAGTGCAGGTATATACGTCCTTTCTAAAGCCACGGAAAGAAAACATACGTTCGCAACCTAAGAATATAACTTACCACATACACCACGCGGATTACACTACGAAATACTCAAAAACGTTGTCGTAGAACCGACTTGAAAAGTCCACCCAAATTACCATCATAGTGCTACATATAAACATGGACCAGTAGACTGACATTATAAGAGAACTGACTCACAGGAATGGAAGTTTTCGGTTCAGCTGATGGGCATAATGTCCACAGACCCAGAGAAGACACGTGTGAAAGAACATAAGGTAGGTTATAATTGATAGCGACATTTTATTCTTTTAAATCATGTGATATGTGTTATCTTTATTACAAAATATTGTAACCTAATGTAACTCTATTGTGTTTGGACACCTTTGCTGCTAAGAATTATATATATCACGATATCACGTGCCACCCCACCCCCCACCAAAAGATAACCCATATATATATATATATATATATATATATATATATATATATATATATATATATATATATATATATACCCCCCTAGCCCAAAAAAAACCCAAACCCCCCCCCCCCCCAACCCTGCCACTTGTATATTGTATATTATTTGTCAATATAAACTCAAAATTAAATTGCTTCTGGTAATGTCAAACATTTTCATTTTGCTTTCCATATTAATCATTTAGCTACTTTAAGAATAAATTAGTGAAATGTTACATAGCAGCTGATCAGCAAAAGAAAATGCCAACAAAGCAACTCTTCCACACACACACAAAAATCCTATGTCCTCAAAAAAAGAAGAAGAAACCCACAGAAAACCACAAAAAAACTCCACAAAACAAAAACCCAAACCCACCGCCAAAACAACAAAACAACACAACCCCCCAAAAAACAGACACAAAGAAAAGAAATGGAAAAAAAGAAAAAGAAAATCAAACAAAAAACCCCAACTAAACAACCAGCAAACCTATTTTCAAAAGTTTAGCCATCATGACAATATAATTTAAAACAAATTGAATCAAGTAAATGGCCATTATAGTTCCTTACCTTTCTTCGCCAGAATACTGTGATTGTAAGGTGGGTTTTAATTAACGGACCGTTTTTGTATGGGACGCGTTTCGCAAATGCTCATGGGAAACAAACATTTTCCGTTCAAGATAATCACTAAGGATTTAACGTTACTGTTTTGGAATACGTAAGCTAGGCTTAATGTTTCGAAATACGTATGTTGATATGAATAGTTTCTTGATGTCACTTGATAAAACAAATGAAATACTTCTCCTTCCCTGTTTCTTAAGTATTTATAAAATGTACAGGTTATTGAAACAGTATCTAATAAACAATTTTAAAAATCCCAGGTATTTATAAAAACATCTAAAATCGATGTGTTAGTATATATATATATATATATATATATATATATATATATATATATATATATACTGATTGGGGTTTTTTCTCATTCAAACCAGTGCACCACAACTGGACAAAGGCCGTGGTATGTGCTTTCCTGTCTGTGGGGAAGTGCATATAAAAGATCCCTAGCTGCATTAGGCAAAATGTAGCGGATTTTCTCTGATGACTACGTGTTAGGGTTACCAAATGTTTGACATCCAATAGCCGATGATTAAATAATCAATGTGCTCAAGTGGTGTCGTTAAACAAAACAAACTCTCTCTCTCTCTCTCTCTCTCTCTCTCTCTCTCTCTCTCTCTCTCTCTCTCTCTCTCTCTCTATATATATATATATATATATATATATATATATATATATATATATATATATATATATATATGTCTGTCTGTCTGTCTATATCAATATATAGGTGTGTATTTATCTGTCTGTTTGGCTGCCTTTTTGTCCATCTGTCTGTTCGTCTGTCTGTCTGTCTGTCTGGAGTCTGGAGTAGCAGATATGGCGGTAGCGAGTTTCTTCTTTAATACTCTAGACTAAATATTACACGAAAGAAAGAAATGTTTTGTTTACGATCATATGACGTCGGATATCCGGTTAAGGATCACATAAATAACGAACAAGAAAACCCGTACATCACTTTTTAATTAGCATCAAGTTATATTTTATATGCACCATCCCATAGACAGGATAATACATACCATGATCTTTATTACACCAGTTGTTGAACACTGACTGGAACGAAAAAGGAAAACCCGCTGCTGATATGCACAACTCTTTTAGCTTAGGATCAAGGCATATTTTATATATCCATTTCAAAGAGGGGATAGTACTTACCATAGCCTTTATTACACCACCTGGGCCCACCGATAGGAACTTATTATTCTCGATCGATCGCGCATCAGGCGAGGGCTGTACCATTGGGCTACGTCCCGCCCCTAATATTACACACATTAACGATTATAATGCCGCTGAAGATGTCCAGTCCACCGTCGTTGTGCTTCACGATTGCGTATGTTGTTAGTCGAATAAGAGAAAACGACAGAGGCCGATTAATCGAAGTGATTTGTGGGTTGGATTGTGATCATGTTTTATAAACACTAATGATCTGCTAATTTTAGCTTCTTTAATTTTATCACTAGTCTCTTGACACCAAGACGGTATTAGTAATCCAGTCAAACGAAGAAATAAGATGTCCCCCTGTGAAAAACGACTTTAATTAAAGGTGCAATGTCGCACTTTTGGCCATTGAGATATATAGCATGGGGAAAACACTCAACTTTTGTTTTCCAAAAGAAATTTTATCAGCACGTTTTCACAAACAGAACATCACATACCACGGCCTTTGATATACTAGTAATCGGGCACTGATTGGGACGGGATTTAAGCTCAATAAGAATAGGTCCACCGAGAGGATTCGATCCTTCTACCAATGAACCCCAGCGAGCACTCTATCGACTGAGCTATATCCCGCTCCTTGTAGCTTTAAAGAAGAATCTCATTCCTCTGGTTAGCAGCAAGAGCTATTTTTTATACCCTTTATACACAGCCTTTGAAATACCAGTCGCAGTGTAGTGTTTGGAATGGTACTGATTCAGAATTAAAGGTAGCACACATGGGACTTAGTATGCCCAATGTAGAGATATTTACGACAAGTGTATAGGATAGATGGGCTAAATATTAAAAAGATATATTGGTTATTACATTGTTTTATTATCCAAATTTGTACGTCTTGTTATGCAGACGGCGATGCCAGTCGATGTTATAATTATACATCTCATGTGTTTTTCACATCTGTATACATTATGTGATGCCATCAGGGGCGGATCCAGGAAATAGTTGGGGGGGGGGGGGGGGGCAAAGGGAAAAGGTGCACATAGACCAACTCCTGAAAAGGGCAACCAATGGAAATATATATAAAAACAGCCTGGAATAAAGGCACTTGATATATTTAGGCGTGGGACGGGTCTTCTGGCCCCATCCCCTTGGAACCGTCTCTGGTCTTCAGTCAGTTACCAAGTCACTGACAGTACTCATGGCTAAACTTGTATTGTTATGTTGATTTTGTATTGCTGCAAGCGTCACATAATGCTTTATGCAGTAAACTTGCAACTTGTATTCAAAGCAACACAGGGGGCGGGACGTAGCCCAGTGGTTAAGCGATCGCCTGCTGCGCGGTCAGTCTGGGATCGATCCTCGTCGGTTGGCCCATTTGACTCTTTCTTGTACCAGCCAGTGCACTACGACTGGTATATCAAATGCCGTGGTATGTGCTATCCTGTCTGTAGGATGGTGCATATAAAAGATGTCTTGCTACTAATGGGACCGGCCTCGGTGGCGTCGTGGTTAGGCCATCGATCTACAGGCTGGTAGGTACAGGGTTCGGATCCCAGTTGAGGCATGATATTTTTAATCCAGATACCGACTCCAAACCCTGAGTGAGTGTTCCGCAAGGCGCAATGGGTAGGTGTAAACCACTTGCACCGACCAGTGATCCATAATTGGTTCAACAAAGGCCATGGTTTGTGCTATCCTGCCTGTGGGAAGCGCAAATAAAAAATCCCTTTACTGCCTGTCGTAAAAGAGTAGCCTATGTGGCGACAGAGGGTTTCCTCTAAAAACAGTGTCAGAATGATCATATGTTTGTTAAATAAAACAAACTTTACTTTACTTTTGCTACTAATGGGAAAATGTGGCGGGTTTTTTCTCTAAGATTGTATGTCAGAATTACCAAATGTTTGACATCCGCAAGCCGATGATTAATAAATGTGCTCTTATGGTGTCATTGAACAAAACAAACTATTCATTGTTGAACCTTTATTGTTTTTTTTTAGTTTTTGTGACACGTAATACTTTATGCAGCTTAAACTTGTAACTTGTATCCGAGATCACGGCATTGTGATTCATGCAGCATAGGCCTACCTTTTTGCAATTATCTTTATTGAACTAAGTTGAAGCGGAAAGTTTTTGCGACTACCAAGTACATTGTTTGACCGATCGCACGCTACCAATTCATTAGTTTTTAATCTGGAATGTTATAAAGGATACAACAGAGATAATGCTATTGAAGTTAGCTTTGTTTTTAACCGATAAAATATTCCTACGTATGAAATACTGATAAGCCTAAGAACGCATCCAGGTATTTTGTTCCTGGTTACGGTCACATATTATTTATATTATCATAACAGGATCTTCGAGTTTATCAGTTTCTTTTGTGCATAGTTTTATCCCTACTTCTCTGTTAAAGTAGCAGACCCTAGTTTGGTTGATATATATAAAAACCTCAGTCATAGGCGTACGGGCTCCCATTTTTGTAGGGAGACAGGCTGGCTTTTGCCCGAATTAAACGAAAATGCCCGAATCTGCATAACATTTATTCATATTAGCATTACTACCACACAGGGTTTCAGATGAATCATTACGCATTTTAAAATGGATTACAGCTAATTTTGAGGGTATAATTATGGGAATATATGGTAAAAAGGTCTCAGGTTAGCATATTTTCGCCCGCATATCTGTATCAGTTTTGCCCGAATTTGAGGTTTTGCTTGAGCACTAGGGGGCAGTTATCCCCCCTCCCCGCCCCTGTCTCTAACGCGTATGAAAACTTGTAACACATCAGGATAAAGTTACAACAGAGTGAAACAATAGAGTGTGACGTGTGAAATACCCTCTAACAATAGAATAGAGCTCGTCTCCATATGGCATAACCGTTACTTCTCAGAGGTACGTGCCTTTATAGAATTTTGAAAAGAGCATTTTATGGCATTTTAAATACCAGGATGACCATATACACTACTGATGTACGGAAATGGTTAATCTAAACAATACAATCTAAGTAGTGTATGATTTCAGTTATCGAAAACGGCTCTGATAGTGAAAAATACGCCGTGGTGTTTAAAAACTTGAGTCTGTCATTTTAAGGTGCGGTTTCACTACAAAATATGTATTGTGCAATTTCATCTGTCTCGTCGTAAAGGAAAAGAATATTACATTTGTTTACCGACACTTCAGCACATTATAAAAAATCTAGGGTCTACCTGGGGCGGATCCAGCTTTCTGGGGGGGGGGGGGGGGGGTCCAAGATAAAAAGGGCACCATAACATTATGAAAAGGCACTATTGAAAAATTACACACGGTTCATATGGATTTTCTTTGGTATAATTAGAGTTTTTTAAAATAATAATAATTTTAAAAAACTAAATAAATTTGTAAAAAACCTAAAAATCCTAAATAAAGGGGGCACTTCTCAAATTTGAGGGGGGGGGGGGGGGGGTCCGGACACCTTGGACCCCCCTCTAGATCCGCCCCAGCTAACTTAATGGCCGTTTGGATATTTTTATCAATAAACTTAATGGCCGTTTGGATATTTTCATCAATAAAGTTAAAACAGAAAATCTTCTTTTATATACACTTTCCCATAGACAGGACAGTACATACCACGGTGATAAATGTACATGTTTTTGGGCAAGTAAATCTATTAATAAAATAAATGAATAAATAAATAAATAAATATATATATATATATATATATATATATACTCTTCAAAAGAAGAAACGCAAAACCACATTGTCGTAACATTTGGAGAATTGATTTAATTATTGAATGGTGAGTCCGATAATTACCAAATGTTGCAGGATTGTTCACAATTCACTCTAGTCCATTGTGAGTAAGTGATAGGACACACCACCAAGGTCAAGGTCATCTGGAGTCAATACCGGGTGTGGCCTCCGCGTGTGTTGACAACTGCCTGGCACCGCCTGCCCATTGAAGCAACCAGAGTACGGATGACGTCCCGGGGGATGGTGGCCCACTCGGCCTGCAAGGCTGCTGCCAGCTCGGGCAGGGTCTGGGGCTGTGGTTGTCGCTGTCGGAGGCGTCGGTCCAACTCGTCCCATAGATGCTCAATTGGGTTCAAATCCGGTGATATCGATGGCCAAGGAAGGACATTAATGTTGTTGTTCTGTAGGAAAGCCGTTGTGAGACGTGCTGTGTGAGGCCTGGCGTTGTCATGTTTGAACACTGCGTTGGCGTTGGCCATAACTGGAACGATGTGTGGCCGGAGGATCTGGTCAATGTAGCCCTGTGCATTCAGGTTGCCCTGCACGTGGACCAGGTCAGTTCTGCCAGTGTGTGAGATGGCTGCCCACACCATGACACTACCCCCGCCGAATCTGTCCACTTCCTGCACGCAGTTTGCCGCATAACGTTCACCACGACGCCTATACACGCGACATCTTCCATCATGACGTCGGAGCAGAAATCGGGACTCGTCACTGAACCACACCTGTCTCCATCGCACTTGAGGCCATTGTCGATGAATCTGGCACCACTGCATTGTGGTGTTAAGATGACACCTCGAACTGGACGTCTGGCACGAATTCCTACCTCACGTAGGCGGTTCCGTACGGTCTGGTCGGATATCCTGCGCAAACCTGGTATTGCTGCGGCTGTGGAGGTGGCAGTAGTCAATCGTTCCCGAAGGTGGCGTACCCGGATGTAGCGGTCCTGCCCGGGGGTAGTGACCCGTGGTCGACCGGATCTAGGGAGGTCACGTGTTGATCCATGTTGCTGGTAACGGTCCCACAGTCTGGAGATGGTGCTTGGGGACACATGGAATGCCCTGGCAACGGCCGTTCTGGATTCGCCTGCGTCTAGTCGGCCGATGGCATTGTTTCTCTGCGGTTCACTGAGACGTGGCATGTCCTGGATTGTCAACTGTCGGCCAGATACAGAGGCCAGGCAAGCGAACACCCTGCACTTTTATACTGTCGGTGTTCATGTTGCACGTGCAGACAACGCACGTGCAGTGGTGACATGGTTTGCACGTGGCTGCGTTTTTGCGAATATTCACATTTTGGAACTTTATTGTACAGTAGCTGCGTTTTATCGAATGTAACCGTGGGAATGTGTTTGGGACATGCAATGACCTTATATTCACAAAGCATGAACCGGTAGGAAACATAAAATCGGAGTTATAACCCATTTGTACCCTTTTGCGTTTCTTTTTTTGAAGAGTATATATATATATATATATATATATATATATATATATATATATATATATATATATACTGAACCGCAAAAGAAACGCGACACATGTGTGGCTGAGAAAATATGTTTCAATTTATTAATATCAAAGATAAATTTTGAAAAATCTGATAAAGTCAATTTATTGGATGCACTTTGACCACAGTCTCTGGGTCGTTTGCCTGTGTTCAGGTAGTGGGGGGATCCAGCACATCGAGATTGTAGGGCGTGACATGTTCAATACCGTGTATGTCCTCCCTGGGTGTTCAAAACGGCCATACACCGTCGGTACATGGAGTGCACGAGGCGGTTCACAAAAGCCATTGGCACCTGTGCCCACACCCTCAGGAAAGCTGCCTCCAGTTTCACACGAGTTGTCGGCCGTGGGACCACCTGGTTAAGCCGTCTCTGGATTTCATCCCACAGGTGTTCAATCGGGTTCAAATCAGGGCTGAGAGCCGGCCACGGCATGGTTCTGATGTTGTGCTGACGCAGGAAGTCCATGGTGATCCTGGCCGTGTGGGGGCGAGCATTATCCTGCTGGAACACGTGGTTATGGTGACGCGTGAAGAAGGGCACTATGTGAGGTGTTAGAATCTGGTCAACGTAGCGCTGCGCTGTGATGCCATTCCCTCTGCCTGCACCAACATTTTGGAACAAATGGGGCCCAATTCTCTGATTCAGGCCTATAGCACCCCAAACCATGATGCTTTGGCCACCCGACGGGTCTCTCTCCAGGACACATGCGTCTCTGTAGCGTTCACCCCTCCTACGCCACACCCTCACTCTGCCATCCGAGTTGGAAACGCAGTACCGGCTCTCGTCAGAGAAGACTATCAACCTCCATTGTTGATGCCGCCAATGTTGGTGCTGTGTAGCCCACTGTAGTCGTGTCTGACGGTGGCGGGCGGTGAGGACAGGTCCTCGAGCGGGACGTCGGCAAAACAGGTTGTTGGCGGCCAGTCGACGTCGTACCGTGTCGTCACTGATGGGTCGCTGTCCAGTGCCAATGGTCGCGCGAGCTGTCATGCTGGCCGTTCTGAAGCGATCATGGAGGTGTTGCCGGTTGATGTAGCGGTCCTGCCTGGGCGTGGTCACCCGGGGGCGCCCGCTGCGGTGACTGTCTGCAGTGCTGTTGGTGTTGATGTACCGCTGCTGTAGACGATGGATGGTGCTGACATGGACATTGTAAGCGTTAGCAACAACCAGGGCACGCTGCCCGGCTTGCAATCGGCCGATAGCTTGTTCTCTCTGCGCTGCTGACAATCGGGTCATACCTGATGCGTGCAAATTACGAATGCCAGGAACGCGGTTCAAGTTGGTTTTTATACCCATAACCTCCACGAGATGCACGTGCATTTCGGTTTTCATGACAATTGTTTGCGACTGCCACCCACGGCCTTCGAGACAGGTGCGTTTTGGCGTGTCGTTTCATGGAAAGTTGAAAGGGTACCTGCAATTTGGGTCTCAGTCATAAACCAGCATGTCTTGTAATATTGACAGTTACATCCCCGAAATAAATTGTTATAATTTACCATATAGAAATGACATTTAAAAATCTCGCGTTTCTTTTGCGGTTCAGTATATATATAAAACAAAAAAAAGTAAAGTTTGTTTTATTTAACGACGCCACTAGAGCACATTGATTTATAAAAAACAAAACAAAACCCAAACAAACAACCCAACAACAACACCATTCCCTGAGACAGTCCTAATCGAACCATCAGGGGATTCTCGTTTGTTAGGTTTTGTTTCGCGGATTAAAGCAATTAATGCTACTCGCTCCTTAAATGACAGGGGCGTGACGTACCCAGTGGTAAATCGTTCACTTGATTCGCGGTCTGTTTAGGATCGACCCCCGTCGGTGCCCCATTGGACTATTTCTCGTTCCAGCCAGTGCACCACGACTGGTGTAACAAAGGCCGTGGTATGTACTATCTTGTCTATGGGATGGTGCATATAAAACAACCCTTGCTGCTACTCGAAAAGAGTAGCCCATAAAGTGGCGACAGTGGGTTTCCTCTCTATAAATATCTGTGTGGTACTTAACCATATGTCTGACGCCATATAACCGTAAATAAAATGTGTTGAGTGCGTCGTTAAATAAAACATTTCTTTCCGTTTTTCCTTAACTGACAAATCGTTAGCAGAAGTTGCATTGCGAGATCGCGTCTCCACGCTCAAGACATGGCATTGCCTTTCATTACTTAGTAAATAGACAGGGTATATTCGGAATGCGTTTATTAATCTTGTACGGTCATGTTATAGTATATCGGCCTCTAGTTAATTCCTTGTAGTCAGGTAGTTGGTTCCTCATAATCAGGTAGTTAGTTCCTCATAGTCAGGTAGTCAGACAGACAGAACAGACCGATGTTCAGTGCAGGGGCGTAGGCTGTGGTGGGGGTGTCAGGGGTTCGAACGACACTCATGTTGCAAAATATCGGCCTTTAGTTAGTTCCTCATAGTCAGGTAGTCGGATATACAAAACAGTGCGTAGTTTAGTGCAGGGGCGTAATCTGGGGTGGGGGTGGGGCATTGTTTTATTTTTACACTTGCAATATTAGGCTATTCATATATAGGTGTCCTGGGAAAATATAGACTAAGGGGCCACCTAGGCAAGCACGGCGGAAGCAAGTAGACATTGGGGGAGGGTGGGGTGGGGTGGGGGTTGACTGAGATCGAGGGTGCAAACCAAAGTCTTTAGGGGGTTGGGGTATGCTCTCCCCTAAACGTTTGAAAACTAGATGTCCTGAAATGCAATTTTCTGCATTCTACAAGTAAAATTCATATCTGTCTTAAGATATACTACGCTAGAACTCCCCCCCCCCCCCCACACACACACACAGCCCCCTCCCTGCTCCGCCATGCCTGCTAGGTTCATATTCGAATCGCTCCAGGTCCAGGCAACGCCATACCCCTGCAGTGGATAGCGTGCTCACTTTATGTTTAATGGTCTACGGGCTTTCTCTGTTCACGGACGGGACGTAGCCTGAACTGAACTTTATTTACACTCTGGCCGTAATTCAACGGCATATGAGGTACATTGTAAAAATATAATTAAATACATAAATGACAAGATGGCACATTCATCATAATAATGTACATCAGATAAAACAAGGGCCTAATTCACTAAACTCTCCGCAACTTTGCGATCTCGCAGTGCAATGCTAAAAGACTGGTAAAGAGGATGCTTTGTTGTCTAGCAGAGCCTAAGAGAGCTTTGTGAATTAGGCCCCGAGTGTATATCTATGGGTTTCATACTTGCATTTGAAGACATACATTGCATATACAAATAAAACGAAATTGTAAAAACATAGATTTCAGCCATGGGACTTAAGAATATGCATAATTTGTTTACAGAAACTCTTCTAGCTTTCTGGGAACACAATTTTTTTTTACTGTCAAATAACATTCTAAATTCTAGACTGGCAAATTTTGGCAGAAGTCTTGTTCTTTCATCTTTAAAAAAACACATATAATGAAATTCATCACCAATTTCGCTATTTGTATACAGAAAGCATGTTCTATTTGTTAAAGTTATTTTTTTCCCAGGTGACTTTTTCAAAGGGAAGATAATGATTTGAGAGTCGAAAATGTAATAATGGTAACCAATATTTTTCTCTAAATTGATTACATATGTCTCGAACACAATATTTGATTTAAACAGTCTGTAACGAGATGCTTTAGATGAGTTGACAATGTCATTGTGCCATGTTTGTAAGAACTGATCCTGTAATCTTAAAACAATTCTTTATTTTAATAGATTTACATCTGGTAGCTGGTTACACTGTGCAGTCCATACATTACTGTATCCAACGTCATCCAAAACAGATTTGATAAACTTTAAACCATTTATGATCACATATTCCATTTTTATAATCATTCAGCAATAATTCACATATCAAGAATGATAACTTTGTGTGTTTTCCAGTTATTAGTTTAAACCAAAAAGTGATCATTCTTAATTTGACATCAAGGGAGACTGGGTAACGCCCCAGTTCTCCATATAACATATTCACAGGAGTTGACTGACAACAGAAACCAGTGGTAAAGCGCTCGCCTGATGCGCAGTTCATCTAGGATCGATCCTCGTTTGTAGGCCCATTGGGCTATTTCTCGTTCCAGCCAGAGCACCACGATTGGTGCATCAAAGGCCGCGGATGGTGAATATAAATGATCCCTTGCTACTAATGGAACAGTTTAGCGGGTTGCCTCTCTAAGACTTATATATCCACATTACCAGTTTTGACATATATTCTTGAGACAGGAAACCCGCTACATTAGTAGCAAAGGATATTTTATATGCACCATGCCGCAGATAGGATAGCACATACCACAGCCTTTGACTTGCCAGTCGTGGTACACTGGCTGGAACAGAAATAGCCTAACGGGGATGGATCCTAAACCGACCGCGCATCAAGCGAGCGCTTTACCACTGGGTACCCGACTGAATATAGAGGCCCTGATGTTCTAAAGAATATTAATATGAAGTGGTAAACAAGACTTATTAGTCTGAAACGTCTCACAATGATAGCAATCTCAGAACAGTCCCAGATAAAACGTTGTTTTGTTTAACGACACCACTAGAGCACATTGATTTATTATCATCGCCTATATAGTCTTAGAGAGGAAACCCGTTAATTTTTTATGCATTAGGTCAGGTTAGGTCTTACCCATAGGGTTTAACTTGCACATTCAGAACAAGCAATTGCAGCGCACACCTGTCATGGGCGCAGGTGTCGGCTTGGGCCGTCTCCTTCGTCCAGGACAGGAAACGGGTTGTGGTGGGTTGGAGGAGTGGACCGCCCGCGCTGGCAAACGGTGTCCTTAGCGGTCGGGTGCCTTCCACTAGTAACAAGAGATCTTTTACATGCACCATCTCAAACAGGATAGCATGTATCACGGCCTTTGAAATACCCCAATGAGCCCACCGACGGGGATCGATCCCAAACAGACCGCGCATCAAGCGAGCGCTTTACCAATGAGCTTCGTCCCGCCCCTTAGCCAGGCACGACCCTATGTTAAGGTCATGGTATGTGACGCATTGGCTGTAAGAATAGGCATAGGGGTATACGGAAGCAGAGGCGTAGCATGGTCTGTTCCTTGGGAGGGGTGTCGAATATGAACCTAGCGGACATCTGTATGAATAGCCCAATATTTCACTGTACAAAATTGTTTTTAGTTCAGAAGGTGGGGTGGGGGTTAAGGGAGGGTCAACGATCCGACCAGTCCTGAAGCTCTCGGGGCGGTTTCGGTGGTACCACCGATCCCAGCCCCCAAGGTCTATTACTAGTATGCTATGTTAATTTTACCATTAATTCTTAAATCACTCTCCACCTGTATTTGTATATTTGTATATATATCGTGATTATATATGTATGTATTTATGCTGATAAGTTTGTTTAACTTAAGGCAAATAAAGAACTTGAGATCCCAGCCCCCAAGGTCAGTGTTGTTATTAGTACAGACTCGCCAATCAGCCAAAAGACGGAAAGTACGCGAGGACACCCAAACATCAGCGTGGCGCCTACAGGTCAACAGGATCAGACCACAGTACGCCAAGCTACTTGTAGGCGACACTTCGGATACCAACCAGCTGATAGGATGCTACAGATGATCCAGCTTCAAACCAATTCCGCAGTCTGTCTGCAAGAGCGACTATAGTATCCACCACACCGCGTCAGATTCTGGGACCAGAGCTGAGTTCATCACTCATCATCGCTTCCAAGGGATCTTCCGACAGGGACCGGGTCGATGGACAACTCGACCGTCCACAGAATCACAAAGACTATCTTTGGAACTGCCTACAGATACGTTAGGCCCATCAGCCTCTAAAGAGACCATCTTCCAAACTACACCCCCGAGAATCTGATTCAGTCTCCCTAGTCGCCAACCTTCCCGCCAACCTTTGCCTCGGGACTTAGAGCTTAGTCGGACTATGAATGTTTGGCCACTGATCAACATTCCTATGTTTATTATATATATATATATATATATATATATATATATATATATATATATATATATATATATATATATATATATATATATATATATAGTAAACAATCCGGCGCACTTTATTTTGGCATCCCGTCGAAATTGTTCAATTCAACTGAAGTCGTTTCGACTGGGAAGTCAAAGCTTATTTTTTGCTCTAATTTTCGTTTCAAATACGAGTAAAATATGTTGAGTACTTCTTTTGGTTTTAAGTTTTCAGTTCCAAATTGGTATTCCAAGCCCACCTCATATTTCACCTCTCCCCTTCTGCCCTGGACTCATTGGCATACCCAGAGGATGGGGCCAGAGTGGACATGACTGAAACTCTAGTTGTATGTGGACACGTTAATAGAGTTCTGCATCTGCGTCTGAAGTGTACGCGACGATTATGTTTCTTGTATGCGTGCGTGTGTATGTGTGTGTGTGACAGCCAGACAGGCAGGCAGACAGTTTATTAAAGTCTCACCTCATTACAACAGAATAAAATACAGCCTATACATACAAGCAATATAAATAATAAAATTGTAATGAGCCACTCCATACTGAGTTACGAGACTTAAAAATGGTAAAAATTAAATGATTTGGCTTTGTTGATCTGGTACGTGTGAGGTCATGTGACACGCACCGGATGTTAATTCATCTTCTTTCATTTTAAGTCAATTTCTACGAGTCGTGGTCCTGATATCGGTAATTTTAAGGAATAAAAGAAAACGACATAGTAAAATTAATGGTTTTAGGGGTTTGTAAAGTTTTATATTTAGATACTTACTTGTCTGAACTTTATTGTTGATTAAAATGTTTTAGAACTGTGAAGAAAAACCTCACAGATTAACACAAGAAAACAAACTGAACGGAGCAGTGGCGTAGCGTGGGTTGCCAGCGCCCGGGGACCCTAACAATTTGTAGAACGTTAGCATTCCTCGAGTCCCTTCCACCAGTCCAGAATTTTGCGCACGGAGCAACCGCCCCGGTGGCCTCGCCCACGCTACGCCACTGCTATTCAACGAAGTTGAAACCATAACGCAGTTAGGGACATTGACGATATTATTTATTGTTAAATTGCACATAGAAATGGAGAGAGAAATATAAAAAAAGTCATTTCAAAAAGAGCGTCTATTTTCTTTGTAGGTCAAGTGAAACTAAAGTTATTGACGAAATAAACTGGTCAGGATGACTGATCTCATTTACAATAACAGTGTGTGGCAGTTACGATAAACGCTGATATACACGAGTAAATAATACTCGTACTAATATTCCAACATTTAGTTTGCATATAGATGTTATTACAACGCTGAATTTAATTTTTGATGATTTATTAGCTGTACTAATTGATTACAGGAGTGATTAAATGTTAGCAATGGACATCGCTTGTCCTGAGCAACAGTTAAAAAAACTAAAAAAAGAATGCTGTATTTATATTTTAGAAAAAGGAAAACGAAATTGTTAACCAAAATAATCTTAGAATAATCATGTGTCAAAACCAAATATCAAAGCAGTCATATGAAATGTTAAATTGAAAAATATCACAACACAGAAACACAATTTTCTTTGGTAATAATAACCAGTAACATTTAAGACACTTGCCGGAAGTGTGTTTTCTTTTACGTCCGACCTCTTCATATATAATTAAATTTTAGCGTATACGTCACGTTTGCTCTACAATGCAAAGCTCAAGGGAGGCACGTTCAGTGTCCAGGTCTAGGTCTAGATCTAGATCTAAGCCGAAGACCAAATGTGAATTTAGAGGAAAACCACCCCGTGTGAAAGGTCGCGCAGATCTAGCCAAGAAACCTCATATCGTGACGAAAATAATTGCTGCTGTCAAAGCTAATCACGACAGAAAAGGAACATCTATTCAGACAATTCGCAAATCTATCGCAGCCACTACAACCACTGGTGTGTCTGCTAAATGTCTGAATACCCAGATCAGAAGGGCTATTGATGAAGCTTTGCAGAAGGGAATTCTCGTTCGCCCGAAGGGTTCACAGAGCACGGGGTGTCGAGGTCGTTTTCTTCTCAGTCAACTTGGACGAAAGCCAACTTCAACGAGACCACGTGCCTCGCCCCAACGACAACGCAAATCATCAAAACGTCAAAGTAAATCACCGAAACGTCGACGCTCGTCACTTAAAGGGCAGGGTTTGTCACGTGGCAGGAGTCGAGGGCGGTCCAGGTCCCCGAGAAGGAAGGCAAAACGGAGACGATCCCCCAAAAAGAAATTAAAGAAGTCGATCATGCGTCACAGGACTCTATCTCGTTCTAGTAAAACGACGAAGAGAAGATTAAGCTCCAGTAGGAGCCCAAAGAAACACAAGAAGAAGAAAAAGAAATAAGTGGCATCATTATCACCGTAAAGGCCCTTTTCAGGGCCAACCAAAATTATTGAATTGAGAGCTTTGCTAGTCCATCTTTGCATCACATTACTATAGTTTGGGCCCGTACGAACGATATCGGGGCGGGTGGGGGGGGGGGGGGGGGGGGAGCACAATCTATAGTGTAGGAGGGCAGCTTTACATTTAAAGTCCTAACCACATTAACAACCGATAAATTACTCTACTACCTTTAATTACTGTTAAGATTCCCCCCACACACACACACACTTTGTTCAGACAAAAATCGTAAAAATAACAACCCAACATTACATTGGCATAGATTCCACATGCTAGCCTATAGTTCGTCCCATCCTATAAAAATGTCTGGTGCGTTTCAGTTTAATTTAACGTAAGGAGAAAAGTGTTTTGGAAAGAACAAAAAAATTACTATATGTGTGTGCCATATAGAAACAATCTGCTAAAAAATAAATAACTTAGTAAATTCCATAGTATAAAAACAAAAAGCGTTCACTATGTGAAGGACTACAGAATTTAAACTATATCGACTTCGCTGAGATCTAACCAAATTGTTAACAACAATGATAAATTGCTTTCCTACTTTTAATTACCGTTAGATTTTCTCCACTTTTTGTCAAAAACATAAATCGTGAAAAAAAACCCACTTTACAGTGACACAAATTCCATATACGAGACTAACGATGTCACCCAATATCGACTTCACTGAGATTGCATGATGCAAAATGCATGCAATTTTTCACTGTCTGTCATTTTTCTTTTTTGTGGAATACTCTTCAAGAGGGGCGGAAGCCTCCTAAGTATGTGATGTAATTAATCTGACGTCATGAGCGCGTTATAGCTTAGCGCATGTCACGACGTTGTTACATTACTTAGTATCGACCCACCCCTCTTGAAGAGTATTCCGTTAACAGTTTGATTCAGACTTTAGGACAAAATACATGTAATTTTTTACCGTCTGCCATTTTGCTTTTTTATGGAATACTCTTCCGAATAATGTGACGTAATTAATATGACGTCATGCTCATTGCCTACACCATAACATGTCACGATGTTGTTAGATTACATCACATCATTCCACTTATTGAATATTCTCTCATCCTCCAGTATATAGGACAGAGCTATCCCATGAAAGAAAGCTATGTAAGAAATGTCTTTATTAGTCACCAGTGTAAGATATTACTCATGTCATAACAATTACTCAATATCTAACTAGTGTAATATTGGCACGCGCAGACTGGCGGGGTAATTTGTTTTATTTGCATGACGTCGGTATGCGAATGACATTACTTTTCATCTCTGCAATAAAATAAACTGGGTGCTTGACGTGTTCTTTTTCCGAACGCTAGAAAACATTGGGTGCAAAATTGCTTTTGAGAATATTTTGTTCAGAGATTATTAACGTATCTAACCGTGTTTGTACAAAATAGTGTAAATTTAAAATATTACGAAATATGGGCATGGATATAAACTGCGATAAGATAAGCCGTTATATTTGGGCCTATTGTGTAATAAGCCAAAATGATGTCGTTGACCCGCTAGGCCTACTCTTTTTCTTTTTACGGCCCTATGTAGGCCTATCAAATGTCAGCGTCACATCTAGTCAATCCCATCCACTCAGTTCAATCTTTGCTGGTCAGATCAACAATTCAATCATTATTGTGAATTTCAAAACCTCATTAATTAACTAACAATTACTGCAAGCTTCGCGCGAAAATTTAAACTGTATATTGATGATGTCCTGTTGCTCACTGTGACCTCGTTTAAGTTCACGTGTGACGTAGATCATTTGCTGACACAATTCGTTGAAAAATAGCCTGGCTGTTGTAGGTCTGGACATCTGCGCCCGTGCTTATAAAACTTAAAGTCTAGACTTTAATAAAGTCCAGACTTTAACGTAATGCTATTTGAATGGCGTTGCCATGACGTTAAAGTCTGGACTTTGTTACAGTTTAGACTTTAAGGTTTATAAGCACGGGGCCAGGTCCAGTGCTTATAAAACTTTTAGAGACTCGAGACTCTAATAGAGTCTGAGACAGTAATGTCATGACAACGCCATACAAATTGTATGCTTGTGACATCATTAGAGATTGAGTCTGGACTCTAAAAGTTTTATAAGCGCGGCCCCTGGCCCCGTGCTTATAAACCTTAAAGTCTGGATTTCAACAAAGTCCAGACTTTAACGTCATGGCAACGCCATTCAGATAGCATTACGTTAAAGTCTAGACTTTAAGTTTTATAAGCACGGTCCCTGCTGACTTCTGCGTTGTGGCTTGTTTGCAGTTGGTTTGTAATAAATAAAATACTAAACTAGCTTGCATGCCATACCATTTTTTTTTTTTTGAAACTCATGAACAGTGTTGGTATCTTACTCGCTTTTGCTCATCATATACCAAAACTGTTAACTCGTTTCTTGAAAATGGTATAACAGGCAAGCTCGTTTAGTACTATATTCTATAAGCCAAATTAAAAAAAAAAAAAGAGTTGATGATCGTCCTTTTGATCACACAAATCAGGGTGGGGTGGGTATTATTATTTTTTTTCTTCTGTGAAAAACGTTATAAAACCCCGCAGACCATTTTGTTTGCGGGAGTAGCAGCTAATAGCGCATGCGGCTGGATGTTGTAGTTCCTTTACTGGCCGCCAGATGGACCTGGTGATGGTTTAACCCGTTACGGTGCTTACGAAAGTTGAATTGCTGCTATCTCGACGCATTTTAAACAGTTTTTAACAAAATAAAAAATTAAATAAATTCAGGGGCCGGCACATTTTTCAGGTATGGACGGGGACGATCACCAACTCTTTTATTAATTTTTATTTGGCCATATTTATGTTCCGGATGCCATTTTGCCTTTTTATGGACTACTCTACACAAGGGGGTCAAAGGATATGACGTAATCTATCAACATCATAATATGCGTTATGGAATAAACCGCAATCGTGATGACGTCATATTAATTACGTCATGTACTTTGAAGATTTCCACCTCTCCTGAGGTGCATTCCATAAATAAAAAATTAAAATGGCAGACAATGAAAAATTGGTGTCATTGTAATGTTGTTGTTTTTACGATTTCTGTACAAAATATGTGTAAAAAGATATCGGTAATTAAAGGTAGGAGAATCATTTATCGTAGTTGGAGTTCGGACTTTATAGTCCGTCCCATTCTTTTATAAAAATGTTTTTTGTTTTTTTATTAAATAATTTGTTTGGTTTGACTTAAAAAAGAAATGTTTTGGAAATAAATAAAAAAAGGGGAAAAAAAAAGGGACAGTTTTTGTGTGCAATTAAAAAAAAAAAAAATCGGTTTATAAATTAATAAAACTAATGCATACCATAGTTAGAAAACTACGCTTACGACGTTATAGTCGCCATTTTGGTTTATGGAATGCTATAGTTTTGCTTTATTGAGATAACTGACTGTTTTCTCCGTAGTGAATTTAAAGAGACATACCCTAGTTTTTAAACACTAAGGCATATTGTTTACTATTAGAGCCGTTTGTGATAACTAAAATCATACTTTACTTATATTTTATTGCTTAGATTATCCATTCCCGTACATTCGAATTGTATTTGGTCATACTGGTATTTTTAATATCACAAATTGCATTTTTAAAAACGCACGCGCGTCTGGGAAGTAACAGTTATAGAGTCGAGTTTTAGTCTATTTTCAGAGGGTATTTCACCATTTCTAAGTCAGAGACTCATGTTTTCCTTAGTTGTAACTTTATCCAAATGTGTTACAGGTATGTAGATTAACTAAACTTATAATGCATTTCCATGGGCTGAAACTAGGGTTTGTCCCTTTAATCAAATAGAGTTATCTCTTATTAAGACTACACCAGTCTATAAACTAAACACATTTTTATCATTTGGTAGAACTGTGTAAATCTGTGGTCTTGGACTTTACTCAAACCGTTACCGGTCTGTTTACTATTGGCCTAAATACACCCATATTCAAATTAAAGTAATAGGCCTATATCCCACTCACCCAACTAAAAAGAAATACTCTTTGATTTCATATGTAAATGGATTTCAAGAAAAACTCTCATTCGTGACAAACTGAGTGGCCCTTAAAAGGGCCTTTTCGTAATAGAGTTGATGATGAATCCTCATTTCTTCGACTTTTTAAACTTTTTGCGATTAGTAGACTTCTTTGTCGCTTGCTTTCGAGAACGGGGTTGACTCTTAGGGTTTCTTGCTCGTGATATGCGATGCTGGTTGGGACATTTATATTTTTTCACAGCTTCAGACTGTCTTTCCTTCCCTCGCCTTTTGGATGTGAATTGGATCGTTTTTCTACCTTGGTATTTATGTGGACAGGTGAATTTGGAGTTGAGGTAGGTTTTAGCAAGAAGAAAACGGCTAGTATAAGTTTTCGGCTGAACGAATAATCCCGAACTTACACCTTCTTGGAGACATGTTTTGATGTCCATATTCAACTCTGCAACGGCTGTAGTTGGGGCTTTAGCGGCGATATATCTGTAGATAGCTCGATCACTTGCTCCATTTTTATCGTCAATAGAAGAAATTGCATCGATTACCTTCATCATCATGGAAGCAATTTTCCTAGATGAGCACTCGATGCGTTTAAGAGTGGCCCTATCTTCCGAATAAGTACTGTAACTATCTGACGACAGATTTAAACGTTTAGGAGACCTGAATCTAGAAGTGGAACTGGAAACAGATTGAGATACTCTCCTACGCGGCATTCTGACGATTAAAAAACATATCACCAAATCACCACACTTCATTTTACAAATGACGTCGCGCGGACGTAAAAGAAGTCACTAAAATTTGTGACGTCTGAAAGGTACACAAAACATCGAGTATTGTGTTTCTGCTGTCACATTTTTAAAACGTTTAAGCAATATTACTGTAATTTTCGTTCAATTTAATGCATCGCGATTTTGATACACATTACTCTGTAGTATTTGTTTTATATTTCCTCAACTTACAATTCAGCGTTTTTTTCTGCTGTAATAAAAACACCATTCAGTAAGCCGTGTTGCACTGTTATTGCGTATTGTTTAAGAATAATTACTTTTATCAGTTTAACGCATTTAATTAATAGCCCTAAAATAACATTCATCTATATTTTGGGTATCATATATTTCTTATCAGACTACAAAATACGCACCGAACATGATCCGAAAGTGCGAAGTGGCAAACGATGACCTCATGTTTAGCCTATATTCCTTTGTGGGACTTATGACGTCATTGCAGGTGGCGTCACAATTTTTCTGTCAATCATTTTAATCGTCCAAAACGTTTTCGTGTAAATACATTTACTATTAGTCTAAAAACTGCCCCTGTAAACTGGATTGAATCCCCGCGCGCGCGCGCGTGTGTTGTCTGGGTCGGGTGTTTGTGTGGGGTGGTGGGTGTGTGTGGGGGATGGTTGTGTGTATGTATGTGTGATTGTGTGTGTGGTGTAGTGCGATGTAGTTTGTGTGTGTGTGTGTGTGTGTGTGTGTGTGTGTGTGTGTGTGTGTGTTTGGTGTAGTGCAGGTGTAGTTTGCGTGCACGTGTGTTTATGTGTGTCGAATGTCTTGTGTGTGTGCGCGCGTGCGTGCGTGTGTCTGATAACTGGTGTAGTGCGATGTGGTTTGTGTGTGTGTGTGTGTGTGTGTTTGGTGTAATGCAGATGTAATTTGTGGGTGTGGGTGGGTGTGGGTGGATGCAATCTGATTAAAATTAGCTCTACGTACTTAACCGGAACATTATTGAAAGGGAGTACTGTCGGGTTTCTTCCTGCAGTGTGTGTATTATTGGTTAATATGTAAAAAAAAATGTGTTATCGGCGAACTCAAAAATTATCAGTGTAATGGTATTTAACGTCAAACATAGAGTTAGTGTTGTGATAGAGCGGGAATCTTTGCCTACCTATTGGTAGGCAGCCATTCCGTGTTTTTGCTGTACGGTTAAATCTCTGACGGCAGAGAGCGATTATAATCGTCAAAATGTCCGTCTAGCTCTCGAATGGCAGAGTACTCGGGATGTATGTATGTCAGCACGCACGTGCGCGCACACTGTAAATAATGTAATGTTAAAAAACCTTTAAAAATTGTTTTGTATAATGATACCACTAGAACACATTAATTAATTAATCATCGGCTATTGAATGTCAAACATTTGGTAATTCTGACACGTAGTCCTCAGAGGAAACCCGCTACATATTTCCTAATGCAGAAAGGGATCTTTTATATGCACTTTCCTACAGACAGGAAAACACATACCACGGCCTTTGATCAGTTGTGGTGCATTGGTTAGAACGACAAAAAACTCCAAATCAGTTGAATAGATCCACCTAGGTGGTTCGATCCTGCGACGCAAGGACCTGAAGCTAGCAGTCATCCGACTTCAGCTAAATTCCGCCCCTAATATAATGTTAGCCTAACCTTAAAAAAACAACATAAAAAAACAACCAAGACTGACTCGGTGGAATGTGACACGTGAAGTTTATTTCAGAAGAAGTACAAGACAAAAGACCGCAAATACTACATGTATATGTACTGCTTCTCCCGAGCAGATCGCACAAGAAGACGGGAGAATTGAAATTCCGTTTGGAATAGCCAGTCCGAACAAGAGTCTTAGAAAGTATCGACCGTCTCCAAAAGGAATCCGTCAATGACGTAGAGAAATCGCTCTGGTCGAGTCCTAACACATTTTTCCATCTGTAAAAAATATAGTAAAGCACAATTAGATCTATACTGACAACATTTAACATTTTGTACTGGTGTAACCACTTCCGGCAACAACAAAACATACACAACAACAACAAAAAAACAGCAATAAGCAACAACAACAATAAAATTCAAAACAAATAAAACAAAAAAGAAAAAATCCCACTTAAGACAAACCATAAAGTAAAGGAAAGCTACTCCCAACCCCCTCAAAAAACCCCAACCCCAAACAACAACTAACAAACAAATAAACAAACAAACAAAAACCCCAAACAAACAACAGCAACAATAACAACAAAACAAAGCCTCCACTAATTATTAATAATTCTGATGATAAATAAACGAATAAATAATCAAAGAAATAACACTGTATTTGGGTTTTAAATTGTTTTTATTTTATTGATTATTTTTCCTTTACGGATAATTAAATAATTTCTGGCCTAACATATTACATCATGCCATTGCTGGGAATCGAACCTATAGCACCGAATCTCCCGCACTTTGCAGGCTTACCACAATATGTTATCGGCTATCGAGACATTCTACAAGCTACATGTCGACCCCGCTTACGTGCGTAAAACCATGGGCAAACCTGGTACTGGTTAGTATGTATTGATGTATGAATATCTATATTGTATGTGCATGTATGTCGGATTTGTCTATTACACTCATAGGTACTAACGCACTGGCTGTCTCTGTGATAATTTCTTAAACATTCTTCATCATATTACTTCCATGAGAGGCTTTTTATTAGTTTTAATGACGATACAAAAAGATTGCAAGGCCGTACCTAACTTAAAACAAGCGGGGTGGCCGTACTGAAAGACAGACTTCGTTCCTAGCCTTCATGAACATTGGGTTGGGTTTTTTTGTTGTTGTTGTTGTTGTTGTTTTTTTGGGGGGGGTTGTGGGGGGGGTTTGTAAATAATTTCAGTTTCATTTGACGTAAGTAAAAACGCTAAAGTGTTTTAGAAAGAAACAAAGAAACAAAGAAAAAAAGAAAGAAAAGCAAAACAAATAATCAGCAAAAAAATCCAACTATAATTTAGAATTAGAATGTGCAATTTAGAAAACAATCGGCTCTGAAATAACTAACTTATAGTACATACCTCAGTAAGAAAACGACATTCCCTGATTGGAGGAATATAGCTTCATATTTGACACACTCATCCCACCCCACAACCACGCCCAACCCCACCCCACCCCACCCCACCCGCCGATCCAGACCACGCTACACTCCTGCTAAGTACGGTGCTAGACAGGAGCCTAATTCACTAAACACCGGCCTCGGTGGCGTGGTGGTTAGGCCATCGGTCTACATGCTGGTAGGTACTAGGTTCGGATCCCAGTCGAGGCATGGGATTTTTAATCCAGATACCGACTCCAAACCCTGAGTGAGTGCTCCGCAAGGCTCAATGGGTAGGTGTAAACCACTTGCACCGACCAGTGATCCATAACTGGTTCAACAAAGGCCATGGTTTGTGCTATCCTGCCTGTGGGAAGCGCAAATAAAAGATCCCATGCTGCCTGTCGTAAAAGAGTAGCCTATATGGCGACAGCGAGTTTCCTCTAAAAAAAAGGAAAAAACCCAGTGTCAGAATGACCATATGTTTGACGTCCAATAGCCGATGATAAGAGAAAAAAATCAATGTGCTCTAGTGGCGTCGTTAAATAAAACAAACTTTACTTTAATTCACTAAACTCTCGCAACTTTGCGATCTCGCAGTGCAATGCTAAAAGACTTGCAAAGAGGATGCCTTGTTGTCTAACAGAGTGTAAAAGAGCTTTGTGAATTAGCCCCTGGTCATCTTGTACTTACCTCTGTTTACGTTTTTGAAGTAGGCCACGTTGTCTGCGATGGTGCACACTTGTAGCCTACAGTGACTCATTCGTTGATAGCCCACGGGGTGGCACCGACCGAATTCATCACGGCATTCTGAAGTAAAATAAATAAATTAAAAATGAACACAAAAAAAAAACCCCACCCCAAAACAATTTACTCCACAAATGATTACATGGGGTAGAGACAGAAGGCATAAACAACATACAGACTGAAATTAAAACTATCCACATTTCCCTAAATCTCTCGACGCAAACCTACTTTGATCCTTTTCGAATTTACTCACATTAAACTTATGCACTTCACACTTAATCTATCCGCAAGAAAATGGGAGGGGGGAGGGGTGGGGATGATGAATTTTTGTTATTAGCAACCCCTCATTTTTGCAAAAATTCACAGTTCCTCTTTTGGGCTGCCCTGCACTAATTTCAACCTCTTGTGTATACTGCATTACGGCTGGATAACAAAACAAAAAAGTGTATGTTATTTATTAGCAATGGCTAAAAGTATTGGCCTCAGATTACAGTTGTCTTCCCATTTAGTTGTCCGGAAATTTGTCTGCGCAAGTAGTCTGCTGTTTGACTGTGATTATTTCATGGCAGACAGCTATGGAGTGGCAACTATTTGACTGAAATGACAGGGGAGAGCATGTACTTTGTAAACGTGTAACTTGTTGAAATTGAAGACTTGTTTGTGGTAATTCTGGCCCATGCAAAAGTAGTGTTTTTTTGTGTAAAATGGGTGTACTCCGGCCAGGTTTAGAGGGTGCGTTTGTTTAAACCAATGTGCTGGGAGAAAGAGCTGGACAACAGGGGTTGTCCTTTTCAGGGTATGTGTCCCCCAGGCAGGCAAAGGTACATACAAACATCCACGGACCTGCTGATATTAATAAAAATGATATAGCCACTAAGGCTATATAGAAATATATAGCGAAATTAATTGTGGTCTCTGGTCTATTTACACAAATCATCAATGTCACATATTACTACCAATCAGTAAATATGTTGCACCTCGAACTTTGACACGGAACTTTCTTCTTTGGTACAATGCAATCTACAGAGGAGACTGGATAGCTATTTCATTTCATTTCAACTTATTTTTGTGCTTATATCCAATTAAGGTTCAAGCTCGCTGTCCTGGGCATACACCTCAGCTATCTTGGCTATCTGTCCCGGACAGTGGATTAGTTGTTACTTGTTAGTGGTTAGTGCGAGAGAAGAGGGTGTAGTGGTCTTACACCTACCCATTGAGTAGTTAAAACTCGCTTTTGGTGGGAGCCAGTACCGGGCTGCGAACCCTGTCGCGAGCTATTAAAGGGACATTCCTGAGTTTGCTGCAATTTTTAAGATATTATCGACTAAGAGAGACTTTTTAACGATTGTAATTACATATCAAATATATTTTTTATGCATAAAATATTAGTGGCTGTATATTAAGCGTGTTTCTGATCGTTCAAATATCTGTACTACTTTAAATTTCATTTTATTTTCTAAAATATATTTTTTTACGTACGTACGAAATTATTTGAAGACAAAATCCAGTTTGGGCTTCTTACAAATATTAAGCCGACCAGAAACACATTTAATATACAGACACTGATATTCTAAATAAGAAAATATGTTTAATATATAAGTTTAATCGTAGAAATATTGTATTAGTCGGAAACATCTTACAATGCAGCAAACTCAGGAATGTCCCTTTAACATTGACCTACTCAGTTATGACCCGCTGACTTGCTTACCTTTCCTTGCTAATACGAAGGAAGCCCAGTCCCCTTGCATCACGCATCGATGCACATCACAGCGGTCGTAAATTTCACTATTTATAGCGTGACAAGCACCTTTACTGTCCTTGCACTCTAAAATATCAGAACAATTTTCATAAAACACATTTTGTAAAGAAGACCGTAACTCTAAAATATAGAACAATTTTCATAAAACACATTTTGTAAAGAACACCTTAACTCTGAAATATAACAACAATTTTCATATTTTAACACATTTTGAAAAGAAAACTGCACTGTAAAATATAACAACAATTTAAAAACAAACACATTTTGTAAACAATTTAAAAACAAACAATTTCATATTTTAACACAAGAAAAATGCATTGTAAAATATAAGAACTATTTTCGTAAAACACATTTTGTATTTAGCAAACCATAATATTGACTGGTATATTGCTGCTGTCATATCGACACATCTTAATACATATCTTGGAACCATGTTTGAACTGCGGTAGTAATTCATTTTAACATATAGTTTAATTACAACTGATAATTAACGTCTTTCGAGATTGTAAAAAATAACTGGTACAGCAATTAGTCGTACACTGCTGCAATTCGCCAAACGCCTCCGCATCTTAAAGGGACATACCCTAGTTTTTAAATACTACAGCATATTGTTCACTATTCGAGCCGTTTATGATCACTGTTTCTGGTCATCCTAGTGTTTGTAATACCAAAAATTGTATTTTTCATATTTTAAAAAATCGCACGTGCGTCTGAGAAGTAGCGGTTTATTGATTCAAGTTCTGGTCTATTTTTAAGGATATTTCCTGTTTTAACGTCACAGACTCTTCTTTCACTCTGTTGTAACTTTATGCAAATGGGTTACAGGTTTGTAAATGAACTAAACTTAGTGTCAATTTATTTTTACGGGTTAAAACTAGGGTCTGCACCTTTAAATGTTATTAAAGAAATGCTTTTCCATATTATGCGAAATATGATCTACAATGTTAAAGACACTTGTCGGAAACCCACGAAACCGATTAAGATGTCCAGGGAGTGTTATGACAAGTCCACCACTGCTGGCCACTTTATATAAACAATACTTAAGCCAGTTCCCTTCTGCAAAGAATATGTAATTTAATATCCTGACACAGAACTTTTGTCTGCTTGTTTCGTGGCAGTCTAAGTGAAATAATGTTCTTGTTAGATGGATAGAAATAAAAAGTTAAAGTTTGTTTTGTTTAACGACACCACTAGAGCACATTAATTTATTAATCATCGGCTATTGGATGTCAAACATTTGTAAAAAATGTTTTACATATAGTCTTAGAGAGGAAACCCGCTACATTTTTCTATTAGTAGAAAGTGATCTTTTATATGTAACATCCCACAGACAGGATAGCATATACCACAGTCTTTGGTATACCAGTCGGGGTGCACTGGATAGAGTAAGAAATAGACCAATGGGTCCACCAACGGAGATCGATCCTAAAGCGACCATGGGGCGGGACGTAGCCCAGTGGTAAAGCGTTCGCTCGATGTGCGGTCGGTCTGGGATCGATCAACGTCGGTGGGCCCATTAGCCTATTTCTCGTTCCAGCCAGAGCATTCATCTGATTTCCTGAGTCTTGATCTACATCTAGATATGAAAATTGTTCCTCAACTTAAAAAAGAATTAATGCTCACCCCAGACTTCTATTTGATAACCTCCTTTGTTACATCTGTAGTGGAGACATGGATTGGCCGACATAGTGAAGAATTCACCGTCCCTGTATATCTTGCCGTTCACTTGGCAATCCGTGAAGCTCCGACCTGATCGTACACAATGATACACATTAGTTGTAACTATATTAATTTAAACTGCAATGCAAAATGTGCTAAATGTCTACAAACTGGGAATATCACATGCAATGCAAAAAAGAAAGGAAAATAATATCTATTTAAAGACACCTCGGCACACTTTTAACTGCTGCTATTGTGGAGTTTAGCATATGGCTATTACGTCATTTGGTCCATAAAAGGTTCCTAGGAACTAGTCATATCGGACCTCCATTTCTTAGGAACCATACTCCTACCCGGACTCCCATACCGGGTTTAGTTCTAAGTAGTTTATTTCCTATGACTTGTATTCCTATCGGACTTAAATTCCTTTTACACCAGCCTCGGTTGTGTGGTGGTTACGCCATCGGACTTGAGGCTGGTAGGTCCTAGATACCGGCTCCCATCCAGAGCGAGTTTATTGGTAGTAATTCTTAAGGCAGAGAGAGCGAGAGAGAGAGAGAGAGAGAGAGAGAGAGAGAGAGAGAGAGAGAGAGAGAGAGAGAGAGAGACAGACAGACAGACAGACAGACAGATAGACAGAGACAATATTGATAGGTACCCTCCCTAAAATATGGAAATAGTATATGTGATTTAGAAAATAGCCAAGGTTGGTCAACCGGTCGCTTTTAAACCTCCGATGTGCATACCCTTTGAAAGTGAGACCCCTAAAACAAAACCCTACCAATTTCTCCTAGAAAATTAATTTAAAATCATCATAAAAACCAATCTAGTGGGCTGTATGTTCTAGTGGAGATCTATTTATACAAAACAGGCACGGCGGAAGCAAGTAGACATGGGGGGGGGGGGGGGGGGAGGCTGACTAAGATTGAGGGAGAATTTCGGGGTGAGGGGTTCGGTGATTTACAACCAAAATAATATTTTTGATTCAGTATAGTTTGGGTGGGGGAGTAGAGCTATTCACCTCCTCCCGCTCCGCCGTGCCTGCACAGTAAACATTGCTAAGATACATAAGGTTCAATTTGCTACTACAACTATACCGTAACACTGGTTGCTGTAAATGACTCGCAATAACGTCTATATCCTCATTAGAGTAATTCCTATGATGACCACCACATTGTGTTCAACTAGTTTCACATACATCACGCAGGTGTTACTAGGAAGTGTCAGTCATATTTCAGGAGACGGAATGGATTAACACTTTAGGATCGATTGATTGATTTTATTGCATATAAGATATATATATATATATATATATATATATATATATATATATATATATATATATTATATATATATGTATGTATGTATGTATGTATGTATGTATGTATGTATGTATGTATGTATGTATATATATATATATATATATATATGTATGTATGTATGTATGTATGTATGTAAGTATGTATGTATAGCTGTTTTGCACTCCCGATAGGTTATTTGCATGCTCGTGGGTGGGGATAGGCGAGGTATTTGATTAAAAAGTTAACATTTACAAAATAACATCATCCCCTAATAGAATGTATATTCGATCTATATCATTTGTACTGTTTGTATTCACAACAATAGTTCTTCAGTCGTAAATTTACGTTTATTTGCAAAACATGACTATTAAATACACGACTGAAAACGGTGAGTCCACATAAATGAATTTCAGTGATCAATATTTCATAATTACGCAATTTGAAATATAGCAAGGAAGGAAGGGAATGTTTTATTTAACGACATTTTATTTACGGTTATATGGCGTCGGACATTTGGTTAAGGACCACACATATATTGAAAGAGGAAACCCGCTGTCGCCACTTCATGGGCTATTCTTTTCGATTAGCAGCAAGGGATAGTTTATATGCACCATCCCAGAGACAGGATAGTGCATACCATAGCCTTTGTTACACCAGTTGTGGAACACTGGCTGGAACGAGAAATAGCCCAATGGGCCCACCGACGGGTTGAAATATAGATGCCAAAGACATGTTTACAAACGTACCACTGCTAACCTTAAACGATGTTTTGTGAGTTTGAGTCTGTAACTAAAAATAAAGTCTACCTAAGATTGCGCTGCGTGAAGTTACGAACATGTAACTGCTAGTTTAATTTAGTTTATTTAAAAAAAAATTTTATTCAGTATCTAGTTGAACTTACTTTTAAATCTGGATGGTGCGGCCGTGCATAGGACGAGCATAGCACAGAAGGCAGCAGAGAACAGCATCATGTTAACCTAAAGAGAAAGACAATACTGTTAATCTAATAATGTTGATCGATGATTCAGATTCGCAGGTTACAGTCATATTTACGTTTAGCGATTATATTTGAAGGGTCCCCGAAAAAACTTGTGATGTGACTTTTTTGTTATTTCCATATAACTGGAAAGTTAATTTCAAAATTGTCTCTGGTCTTAGCTCTGTGCATTCCCACGTCTCGTTGTGGAAGTAGTTGTCAGAGTTTACATTATTTATCAGTGGGTAATAAATATAATACCACACTTGTGTTTTACTAGATATGATTTTTGACGAAACTCATTAACATGGGAAGTTCTTTCGTTTCGTAAAAATTATATCTAGCGAAAACTATTGTAATATTCAATATGCATCACTACTTTCGTACGACGTGACGTAAAATCTGGAAGCGAATCGTACCGCATTCTGTCGTTCACCGGTTCATCTTTATTATATTTATCATCTTTGGAATGAGTTACAGTTATGTATCAATCTTTTTAGACATCTTCAACAACATTAACTAACATTCAAAGCGTTTTCATTTAGTACTTGAAGGCTGGTTATTATTACTACTAAATAGGGCACGAACAATTTAGTGCAAATACGAAAATTAAAGGGACATACCCTAGTTTTTAAACACTAAGGCATATGTTTTACTATTAGAGCCGTTTTTGATAACTGAAATCATACTTTACTTAGATTTTATTGTTTAGATTATCCATTTCCGTACATTCGAAGTGTTTTTGGTCAGCCTGGTGTTTCTAATGTCACAAAATGCATTTCTCATATTTTTAAAAACGCACGTGTGTCAGAAAAGTAACAGTTATGGGGTCGACTTTTAGTCTATTTTTAGAGGGTATTTTACCATTTTATACACACTCATGTTTCACTTAATTGTAACTTTATCCAAATGTGTTACAGGTTTGTAAATTAACTAAACTTAGTGTTAATTTTCACGGGTTGAAACTAGGGCCTGTCCCTTTAAGAGCCCCCCAACTTAAAAACAGTACAGTGAGTTTTTCAGAAATTGAAAACTTACTTCAAATACGGTGAATCCAGCTACAACTCTCTCCGGTTTTGATGACAGTCGACCAGCTACACTTTACGATCCTGCTTTTATTTAAATTTGAAGGTCAGAACAATAATGCCCCATTTGACGGCCAGGTAATGTAACACATAAGGAATAATGCCGACATCAGCTGTCGATACATTGTCGTTATTGATAACAATAATATGTAATTGCAGCATTAGATTATAATTTACGTACAATAATATTTTGTCATGTCAACACCTGCTACCCTTCCATATAGTTCGGCTCTCAGAGCCAATTATTACATACGTACGTGTATATATATAACAGTAGACTTGTAAGCAATTAACCCACCTCGACGAGTAAAGGTTACCTATATAATAAAATTATTAACTGTTAGCTATACGGTTTGATTCTGTTGTGCTGTTTACTTTGTGTTCGCAATAAGGAGTAAAAAGTGTAAAGAATATTCCCACTGTAGCTTTCACCATGTTCACGTAAGCGCCGATAACTTTGTTAGAAAATACCTACGCAAACATTCCAAACTGTATTGGAAAACAACGATGGCGTCGATATTTAACGTCATTCTTAATAATTTTCAGTACGAATGTTCAGCATATAGCTGTAAGCAGGGTAAATCACTCGAAATACTTGACTTTTCCAAGAAGTTAACATAAAGTAATTTTTATTCTTAGCCAGGGTTTATTTTTAAAAATGTATTTTTTTTTTTTTTTTCAAATTAATTTGGCCTAGCGTTTATTGGAAATGAAAAAATTCGTCAAATTCTGATATTTAACTGTAACTTGGCAAACATTCGTTTGTCTGGTTTTAACTTATTATAAAGAAGAAGAAAATGTTTTATTTAACGACGCACTCAACACATTTTATTTACGGTTATATGGCGCCAGACATATGGTTAAGGACCACACAGAGTTTGAGAGGAAACCCGCTGTCGCCACTACATGGGCTACTCTTTCCGATTAGCAGCAAGGGATCTTTTATTTGCGCTTCCCACAGGCAGGATAGTACAAACCATGGTCTTCAATGTTGAACCAGTTTTTTCGTTCCAGCCAGTGCACCACGACTGGTACATCAAAGGCCGTGGTATGTGCTATCCTGTCTATGGGATGGTGTATATAAAAGATCCCTTGCTTCTTATGGAAAAATGTAGCGGGTTTCCTCTCTAACGACCACAACACTGAATTGATCTAAACAGAGCATTTAAGTAAGATGCTGAACGTAGTGTTCAATTTAATAGTTCAGTGGCGTAGGAAGGTGCCAAAACGTGTGTGTGTGGGGGGGGGGGGGGGGACACACTTTTATATTTACAAGGGATCTTTTATATCCACCATCCCACAGACAGGATAGCACATACCACGGCCTTTGATGACGTTATTCGAGTTTGACGTCATTTCCATTCAAAAAGACACCGCGCCACATATTCTTACGTCATTTGAATATCTAGTAACGGCGGACAGGAATTAAAGTTGCGTGTACAGTTTACAAAAAAGACGTTGAGATTATATGATAAAAAGATTATTACCCTCGTGTGATTCGGTATCGTCAATATCATATATTAGGAATACAAATATATAATATTGACGATATCGAAAAACACTGGTAATAATCTCTGTATATTATAATAAGTAGCATATACATAGAGAATAATATATGAGTGGCCGTTAGATACCATTTATCTCACAACGAGTTGTTTTAAAATTGTATTTAACGAGCGAAAGCGAGTTTGATACGTTTTTAAACCACCAGTTGGTTAGTCGTTAATTGTTAAGTGATTAGTGAGAGAGAAGAGGGTGTAGTAGCCTTACACCTACCCATTGAGTCGTTAAAACTCGCTCTGGGTGGGAGCCGGTATCGGGCTGCGAACCCAGTACCTACCAGCTTTATGCCCAATTGGGATCAACCACGACACCACCGAGGCCAGTCTATGGATTACAAATAGTCCTGTGATTTTGGCAGGTTGTCTAAGGGACATAACTCCGTTCACACAAAGATTGTCAGATCTCAGGGGCCCCAATTCACAATGCTCTCTTAAAGAGACTCTACCCTGAGTTTTGTAGCCATTAAAAAACAAATTGTCAAATAGAAGATTTTACATGATAAAAATTACAACAAATAGAAGATTTTACATGATAAAAATTACAACTTACTTAATTTTCTTGCTTAGATTATAAAATATGAATATCTCTTTAACCAGTATGGATTTTTGTCTAAAATAATTTCGTAATTACAAGTTTATTATTTCTTCAAACGGACAAACTAAATTTGAAATGATTTGGCCAAAGACCATTCCAAATGTATTTATCCGTATAATATTTCATAGTTAAAACATGTATGTTAAAATAAGATAGTGTTTTTAAAAAACAGGAAAAGACAGGATGGGTGTATATTTTGTTTGGGAAAATTCAGAATAGTCCCTTTAATCTACCTTAAGCAACATCGACTCGTCTTTCCAAAAATATTCCTACCAGGGCTTCTGCAAGAGGGTAAAACGGGTATGGCGTCATACCCATTCTTTATTTTGCTGATTTTTAAATTTTATTTTAACTTTTTCACAAAATGAATTACTCTTATTATTACTGTTTCTTTCAGGCAGAAACACTGCCCATATATAAATCCGTTAAAGGCGCAGACCTTAGTTTCAGCCTTAAAAATGGACACTTAAGTTTAGTTAATGTACAAACCTGCAACACACATAATGTTATAACAAAGAAAAGCTAAAATCTGTGATGTTTCCACAGGGAAATACCGTCTAAAAATAACAAAAGCTTGTCTTGATAACAATTACTTCTCAAACGAACGTGCATTTTTAGAATTATGAAAAAATGCATTTTGGGCTATTGCAGAAACCTAGATAACCAGAACGACTTCAGGTGTACGAAAATTAATATTCTAAATAATAAAATGTAAGTACTTCTAATTTTAATTATTAAAAAACTGACTGTTGAAACAATGCTAATCTACAGTATTACACGCAAAAAAGCCATGGAATCAATGTAATTTTTTAAACCTCCATATCAACCAAAACTCTATAGACTCAACATTGCACACTTTGCTTAATATCCATGTGACAGGGGTACCCAAACACCGGAACACATCCTTCAGTCCTGCCCATCATACAACACTCGGGAGACAATAAATATGGCGGTATCATGTGGACCTTAAAGAGAAACTTTGGGGACCGGCGACGTCCCTTCGACGTATAGCAAACTTCCTGGTGAGAACAGGATTGGAAGTCTGAGCTTGGCTTTGGGATCGAAGAAGAAGAAGAAACGGAAGAAGAACCAAGACTAAGAGAATATTAATATAAGACTTTTTAAACTTGAAAACTGAATCCAGCATGTCAAAAAAATACTGTATCATTGGCATCGACTAAGGACATACATTTCTATTAGAAACATCATTTTTGGTTGGTCTTTAGCGGCCATCTTGAATTTTTAAAGGGCCGATCAGTCAGGTAATTTGTTACGTATGTCAATGGGAATTATTATGCTAACTTTGGTGCTTGTATCACAATGTGCACGATTTTACTGGCAAATTGCTGTTATCTGCTCCACTACGTATTGAACTGACTCTGCTGAGGTTTCGGGGCACATGCTTATAGAGCTTTAGTGTGTAAACTCAAATCTTTAAAGACATGCATGCAGTTTGTACGGCGTTGTCATGACGTTAAAGTCTCAGTTTCTATTAGAGTTTTACAAGCTCCAGACCAGACTGTGAATCAAGCGATGGGTCAGTAAGCAGCTACTGCTTAAGTCTGCTTATTGCAACATCAGATACATCGGTTTCTTTCAAGAGGGTCTGCAAATGGTATACTCTAAATATTACACCTAACATGGGGTGCCAGGGTTCGAATTATGTATTTATTTATTTGTTTTATCATTTAATTTGTTCTTCTTTTTGTGTGGGATGAGCTAACAAATGTTGCCTGTCGTTTAATAATAAAAATTAGGGCATAACGGCAAGCTGGAAGGGCACCAAGGATCCTTCAGAGAACACACCTTTCAGCAAGTACATTTTATCCACCAGGAGTGCCGTTGATGTACCCAAGACTAAGATTCATTCGTTTCTTTCAGTAAGGTCCGCAAGTGGTTCATTCGAAATGCTACATCTAACATGGGGTGCAGACGCTTGATTCTGTGGTAAATGTATTCTGATGAAGTCCGTCTTTCAGCAAGTTGATTTTGTACACCTGTACCCAAGACTCTTAAGAGTAATCCAGATAGTAGACATCATCGATGTCACTTAAATGTTGTTTCTTCAGCCATTCACCTGTGATAATATGTTCAAGTTGATGTTCGATGCTTTTGTTCTGATAAAGTTTCATCTATGATAAACTGAGTTCATTTGGTGCTATGTGTAGTTACAATAATGTTACTCACCACATGCATATACTGTTTAAATGGTTTGTTTGTTGTTGTTTTTTGTTTTGGGTTTTTTAAAGTTATATCTTTGTTTTTTTGTCGTTCTGTATCATTATTTCTTTTATTGAGCGACATCACAGAATCATAGAATTATATATTGGTCTTTATGGGCAAGTTTCTTATATTTACCTCTGTTTGATACGTTGGGTAGTCGACAAATGATCATTCATTTAATAATATATGGACCAACCCCTCCAAAAAAAAAGAAAAAAAAGAAAAGAAAAAAGGACTAAATAAACTAAGAAAGAAACAACAACAACGGCGACAAAGTAAAAAAACAAATCCCTAAATAAAATACCGACAAAAATAATGCATTTTTAGTAACCCAAAGAACAAGACTGAGTCCTTGAAATGTGACACACCACGTTTATTGCCAATATCCACTACTGAAGAATGAATAGTTTATTTGCCAGGCTATGCAATTAGTCAACACATAACACTGTAACATGCGCCCCCCTATCCACACAACTGCACGATCTGTGGTAACGTCCATCTTGAAAGCGATAGGGGAAAATATCCGGCCCTGGCGAATGACATCCTCCATTGACATCTTGACACATTTTTGCACCTGCAGATAGGAGAATAAAGCGCTTAAAAATACAGTCTCAAAGTTGCATAATGACCAAAAATATTTATTCTTTTTTTTTTTGGTGAAATATAATGATAATGCCTTGAATTACATATTTATAAAAGTTACAACTGACAATTATTTCAATTATGTCTGTCAACGTTACAACAACAACAACAACAAAAAACGTCTTTAGTTGCCAAACAAGAGAGTAAGTTTAATGGGAATCTTTCGAAAGTGCTCATTTGCCATTTTTTCCATAATTCAAGAGTCCAGTTTCTAAAACCATATTATTATTATTATACGCGACCAAATACTTATAAATTTAAAGAACTAATGAATGATAAACGAACTAGTACCTTAAAGAAATTAGCACGTTTCATAAATATATTCAAACGCCCTTGACTACAAACACCATTACCATTATGTACTGCACCATATATACGTTTAATAATCTATTCGTTTATACCCCTGCGCGCGCTGTAACCTCACCGTGGTGCAGGGGTGTAACATTCTCTTTGAGAATGGCCAATACAGCACAATTGAAATTTTAAGTAAAAGTCAGTATCTATCTGTGATATTTGTATTTTTGCAGTTCTTTACACTGTTTTTTATTTAAATTTTGAATTTTTATATTGATGTTGATCATCACTTTATTTGTTTGCATTACCATATTTTGACACCCAATAGCCGATGTATTTTTTGTGCTGGGGTGTCGTTAAACATTCATTCATTCATTCATTCATTCATTCTATTCGTTTATAAGTACTTGGATACCCGTATATCTGTAGCAAATATCTGTATTATTACATAATGTATTGATATATGTGATTGTATGTGTATGTGTGTATGTATTGCAATTAATGTATCTACAGTCAACCATCTTGTCACGTGTATATGACAAAATGTTTATGTATATATTCCCTATGCCGTTGTACAACGGCCCAAGTGTAAATAAAGTATTGTTTTGACAGTTTTTAAAAACGTGTGACATCACAGATATCGCATACCGTATATTTTCCCCACCCATAGATCTTTAATGAAAACGGACTGACTACTGGTTTGATAGATAAATGAATGAATGAATGTTTAACGACACCCCAGCACAAAAATACACATCGGCTATTGGGTGTCACAGATGGTAAGTATATGAAAATATTAAAGTGAAGTAGTAGTTAAAATAGAAAAAAAGTAAAAAAGTAAAGTTTGTTTTGTTTAACGTCACCACTAGAGCACATTGATTTATTAATCATCGCCTACTAAATGTCAAACATTTGGTATTTCTGACAAATTGTCTTAGAAAAAGAAGAAGTTTGTTTTGTTTAACGAAACCATTAGAGCACACTGATTTATTAATCATCGGCTATTGGATGTCAAATATTTGGGTTTGTTTTTTTACATATAATCTAGATTTTTCTATTAGTAGCAAGAGATCTTTTATATGCACTTTCCCACAGTGCAGATACCACGACCTTCGATATACAAGTCGTGGTGCATTGGTTAAGACGGTCAGGCGGGTAAGGCGTTCACTTGATGCGCAATCGGTTTAGGATCGATCCCCGTCGGTGGCCCCTTTAGGCTATTTCTCGTTATAGCCAGTGCTCCACAACTGGTGAAACAAAGCCCGTGGTATGTACTATCCTGTCTGTGGGATGGTGCATATAAAAGATCCCTTGCTGCTAATCGAAAAGAGTGTCCCATGAAGTGGCGACAGCGGGTTTCCTATATATCTGTGTGGTCCTTAACCATATGTCTGACGCCATATAACCGTAAATAAAATATGTTGTGTGCGTTGTTAAAACATTTCCTTTCTTTCTTTGGTTAAGACGAGGGTTGGGGGGATCCAATTAAAAATGAGCCTCACGACACAAACATTTCAGGCAAGCGCTGGATCTCGTCCAAAGGCAAAAATAGAAATTAAATAAAAACTAAAACAAAATCCCGGAAACAACGACTAAAAACCCCAACATCCCCAACACAGCCCCCCCCCCCCCCCCCCCCCCCCCCCCCACACACACACACACACACACACAAAGAACCCATTAAAAACGGAAGAAAACGAAACTAGACCAGAAATGTAACCCCTTTGTTTGGGATACCCATATTTAAAAAAAACGATATTTAAAACAATCTTATTCGTATTTTTTTTTACAGTTATTTTATATTTGCTGTTACCTTGGTTTACAGTGTAGAAATCTATCTTATTTCCACGACGTTCGCATTTTTGTATAGAACATCCAATCTGTCTTAATGAATTTATCGCATGGCACCGACCGCTTTTGTCCCGACACTCTGTGAAATAAAAAAACACAATAGTATTTTAACTACAACATACATCTACAACTAGCACTACTACCACAACCACTACAACAGCAATAAAAACAACAACATATTACTACTACTACCACCACCACCACCACCACTACTACTACTATTATTACTACTACCATTACTACTACTATCACCACTACTACTACAACTACTACTACTACTATCACTACTACTACTACTACTATTATCACTACTACTACTACCATTACTACTACTACTACAACTACTACTACTACTATCACTACTACTACTACTACTACTACTACTATCACTACTACTACTACTACAACTACTACTACTACTACCACCACCACCACCACCACCACCACCACTACTACTACTACTACTACTACTAACATTACTACTACTACTACTACCATTACTACTACTATCACTACTACTACTGCTACTACTACTACCACTGCTGTTGCTACTACCACTACTACTACCACCACCACCACCACTACTACTACTATTATTACTACTACTACCATTACTACTACTATCACTATTACTACTACAACTACTACTATTATCACTACTACTACTACCATTACTACTACTCCTACTACTACTACCATTACTACTACTATCACTACTACTACTGTTGCTACTACTACTACTACTACCACTATACTTCTGCCACCACCACCACCACCACTACTACTACTACTACTACTATCACTACTACTACTACTACTACTACTACTACTACTACTACTACTACTACAACTACTAATACTACTACTACTACTACTACTAATAATAATAATATCACTATTACTGCTACTACTGCTGCTGCTACTACTACTACTACTACTACTACTACTACTACTACTACTACTACTACTACCAGTTTACAAACTTCTGTGTATCCACTAATATGCAGCAAATTTAGTGAAGGACAATTGAAAAAACCGATATGAACACAACACTTTAAAAATGTCATTAGTTAGTATTTTTACAGTTATTTTATATTTGCTAGTACCTTGTTTTACAGTGTAGAAGTCGATCTTATTTCCACGGCGTTCGCATTTTTGTATAGAACATCCAACTTGTCTTTGTGAATTAATCGGGTGGCACCGACCACTTTCATCCCGACACTCTGTGAAATTAAAATAAATTACCAGTAGATATTTAACTACAACAACAATAAAACAACAACAACATACTACTACTACTACTACTACTACTACTACTACTACTACTACTACTACTACTACTACTACTGCAGCAGCAACTGCTACTGCTACTACAAATACTACTACTACAACAACAACAACAACAACAACAACAACAACAACTACTACTACTACTACTACTACTACTACTACTACTACTACTACTACTACTACTACTACTACTACTACTACTACTGCTGCTGCTGCTACTACTACTAACACTACTACTGCTACTACTAGTTTAGAAACCCTTGTGTATCCACTAATATGCAGCAAATTTAGTGAACGACAATTGAAAAAACCGATATGAACACAACAGTTTAAAAATGTCATTAGTTAGTATTTTTACAGTTATTTTATATTTGCTAGTACCTTGTTTTACAGTGTAGAAGTCGATCTTATTTCCACGACGTTCGCATTTTTGTATAGAACATCCAACTTGTCTTTGTGAAAATATCGGATGGCACCGACCGCTTTCATCCCGACACTCTGTGAAATTTAAAAAACAACAACAATAGTATTTTTAACTACTACAGCAACAACAACATACAACTACTACTAGTACTACTACTACTACTACTATCACCACCACTACTACGACCACTGCTACTACTACTACTACTACTACTACTACTACTACTACTACTACTACTACTACTACTACTACTACACTACTACTACCACCACCACCACCACCACTACTACTACGACCACTACTACGGTATACGACAACGGCGACTACTACTACCTACTTCTACCACAACTACTACTATTACTACTACACCTACTACTACTACCACTACTACTACTACTATCGCTACTACTACTACCACCACCATCACTACTAGTAGTAGTATTACAACTACTATCACTCCTAGTATTACGACAACAACAACAACTACTACTACTGCTACTACTACCTATCTACTTACTACTATCACTACTACTAGTATTACTACTATCACTACTACTACTACTACTACTACTACTACCAATGCCGCTACCGCTACTACTATTACTACTACTATGACTACTACTACGACTATTACTATTACCACTACTACTACTACTACTACCACTACCACCACTACGACGACTACTACTACTATCACTACTACTATGACTACTCCTACTATTACTACTTCTCCTACTACTACAATCACTACTACTACTACTATGACTACTCCTACTACTACTATCACTACTACTACTACTACTACTACTACTACTACTACTACTACTACTACTACTACTACTACTGCTGCTGCTGCTGCTACTACTACTACTAACACTACTACTGCTACTACTAGTTTAGAAACCCTTGTGTATCCACTAATATGCAGCAAATTTAGTGAACGACAATTGAAAAAACCGATATGAACACAACAGTTTAAAAATGTCATTAGTTAGTATTTTTACAGTTATTTTATATTTGCTAGTACCTTGTTTTACAGTGTAGAAGTCGATCTTATTTCCACGACGTTCGCATTTTTGTATAGAACATCCAACTTGTCTTTGTGAAAATATCGGATGGCACCGACCGCTTTCATCCCGACACTCTGTGAAATTTAAAAAACAACAACAATAGTATTTTTAACTACTACAGCAACAACAACATACAACTACTACTAGTACTACTACTACTACTATCACCACCACTACTACGACCACTGCTACTACTACTACTACTACTACCACCACCACCACCACCACCACCACCACTATTACTACGACCACTACTACGGTATACGACAACGGCGACTACTACTACCTACTTCTACCACAACTACTACTATTACTACTACACCTACTACTACTACTACTATCGCTACTACTACTACCACCACCATCACTACTAGTAGTAGTATTACAACTACTATCACTCCTAGTATTACGACAACAACAACTACTACTACTACTGCTACTACTACCTATCTACTTACTACTATCACTACTACTAGTATTACTACTATCACTACTACTACTACTACTACTACTACTACTACTACTACTACTACCAATGCCGCTACCGCTACTACTATTACTACTACTATGACTACTACTACGACTATTACTATTACCACTGCTACTACTACTACTACCACTACCACCACTACGACTACTACTACTACTATCACTACTACTATCACTACTCCTACTATTACTACTTCTCCTACTACTACAATCACTACTACTACTACTGTGACTACTCCTACTACTACTATCACTACTACTACTACTACTACTACAACTATCACTACTACTACTACTACTATCACTACTACTACTACTATCACTACTACTACTACTACTACTATCACTACTACTACTACTACTACTACTACTATTACTACTACTACTACTACTACTATCACTACTACTACTACTACTATCACTACTACTACTACTACTACTACTATCACCACTACTACTACTACTACTACTACTACTACTACTATCACTACTACTACTACTTTCACTACTACTACTACTACTACTACTTTCACTACTACTACTACTACTATAACTACTATCACTACTACTACTACTACTATCACTACTACTACTACTACTACTACTACTATCATTACTACTACTACTACTACTACTACTACTACTACTACTACTACTACTACTACCACCACCACCACCACCACCACCACTACTAGGGTCTCCGCGAGTACTCTGGCACGGGCCAAGCCCAGGAAGTTCATTCTCTGGACTCGATTATCTGTGCAAGAAAAAGAAATCTCATTGAATTATATTTGTTTACGTCATTTTACCATATGCTTGCCACCTGTTACATTATAGGGCTATGTGACATGGATTGGAAAAAAAAGTCGAATGTGTGTAATGCAATACATGTTCAGCGCTGGAATTTAATACTATTTCACTTATTCCTTAGTCTGATTATCATCTAGTGTAAGTGTCGGGTACTCGGGTCCGGGTCAAGTTTGACCCTCAAGTTCTCGAGTCCAATATTTTGGACTCCTGGAGGCCCTAACAACTACTACTAATAATAATAACAATACGTAACTACTATGACTACTACTATTACTACTACTACTACTACTACTACTACTACTACTACTATCACTACTATTACTATTACTACTACCACTATCATCACCACCACCACCACCACCACCAGTACTACTACTTCTACTTGTACTATTAGAACAACAGCTATTACTACTACTACTACTACTACTACTACTATTACTACTACAACTACTACTACCACTACCACTACTACCACTAACACTGCTATCACTACTACTACTACAACTACTACTACTACTACTATCACTATTACTACTATTACTAAGACTACTAAGATTACTACTAAATTTAGTAAAGGGCAATTGAAAATACGATATTGACCAACTATTTTTAAAATCTCATTAGTTAGTATTTTCAGTTATTTTATATTTGTTGGTACCTTGGTTTACAGTGTAGAAGTCTATCTTATTTCCACGGCGTTCGCATTTTTGTATAGAACATCCAATCTGTCTTTGTGAAAATATCGGATGGCACCGACCAATTTCATCCCGACACTCTGTGAAATTAAAATACATAACTAGTAGATGTTTAACTACAACAACAACAATAACAACATACTACTACTACTACTACTACTACTACTACTGCTGCTGCTACTACTGCTACTGCTGCTGTTGCTGCTGCTGCTTCTGCTGCTACTGCTGCTACTACTACTACTGCTGCTTCTACAACTATAACTACTACCACTACTAATAGATTTCACACGGTTTATTTAATTAGGTGTTCCGAAGGGCTTATACGAAGCTAACATAATTTATAGTGTGTTGACCCTCACTTCAATTTTTCTTTTTGTATTTTTAAAATATATATTTTCCGGGGAGCATGACTCGACTACAGTCTAGATGCTCCCTGCACAAGCGCCTAAATGTGGATTTTAAAGGTACATTGACAAAGTTACAGGTGTCACATTTCGCTATATTTGCATGTATGTGTTTTAAAGCGACATACCCTAGTTTTTTAAAAACGCACGTTTGTTTAAGAAGTAATGGTTAATGAGACAAGCTCTAGTTATTTTGGACGTTATTTCCCTGTTTAAACATCACAGACTTTAGCTTTTCTCTGTTATAACCATATTTAAATGTGCGTTGCAGGTTTGTAGATTAATTAAACTTGGTGTCCTGGGCGTAGGTATGATTTTGTGTTGGTTTTTTTGTTGTTGTTGTTTGTTTGTTTGTTTGTTTTTGGGGGGAGGGGGGCAACAGAGTAGTTAATAGTCTAAAACTCCTTAAGCGGTTAAGAAGAAAATTTTCTTTACGTTCCTATATATTTTTTCCGGATTTTTTTCCGGGGGGGGGGGGGGGGTGATGCAGCTAACCCTCTCCCCCCCCCCCCCAGCTACGGCCCTGGTGTCCATGTTACGGGCTGAAACTAGGATCTGCGCCTTTAACTACAAATTAATCGATCCAACACATAATCGTTGTATAAAAAAGCTCAATGTCAAAACCGTAGTGTCCTTGACCACTGTGTAAACTGAGTTGCGACCAAAGTCTTGTCTTACAACGATGTAACAAAGCTTAAGTAGAAGACCACAGTTATTTAGGAAGCTTCAGCTTAGATTTAATACATGCCAGCCCTGATATTTCAAACACCCACCTATGGTTTAAAAATAAAGATACAGGTATTTTCAGTCTCAAGGAAATTACAAAAAGGGTCATAATTATAAAGATTACTCATTTGAAATATTTTTAGTTAAATTCGTTTGTTACTTTCATCATAATATGCCCAAACTGCATGGTTCTGGGTGCATTTTTGACAATGTTCACACCCATACAAACCAGACCTAAACGGGAGTTGGCGGATATCACGCATATTTATGGAAAGTTTGCTCATCAAACCTTACAAACACAAAGGTTTAGCTATTCGACTTTTCACAAAATCAGCTTGTTTGAAAATTACCCAAATTGATCGATGCATGAATACAAAGCCCCATTACAACTAGTGGTGTAACAATACATCGAACTATCGATATGTTGTGATAGTCAGTGCCTCATTAGCAATAACTATCGCAATTGTTTGCTCAACTATTGATAATTTCGATAGTATGCATCAGTGAAATATGGTCTACGACAAACGTATGATTTCACTACCTAGTGACATTATTACAAATAACTAAGTACAAACACAGACATACATAAAAAACAAACATACGTACGTACGCATGCACACTCAAACAGTCAAACAGACACACACACACACACACACACACATGTAAACACACACACACACACACGTACACACACACGTACACACACACACGTACACACACACACATACACACACACACACATACGTACACACACACACACGTACACACACACACACACACACACACACACGTACACACACACACACACGTACACACACCTCTACCGTAGATGCCCAGGGACAGGAGATTTACTTACGGTATCTTGCTGGCACGAATTCAACTCGGTTGGCTACCCTCTGACATCGATGTACGGTGCAGCCTATAATAATTTCCGAATGCATGGCGTGACAGAAACCTTGATGTGAACACCCTAAAATATAATAGCAATTTTTATAAAACTATTTTTATAACAGGCATGTTATGAAGAAGCAGGTTCATGCCTAAATTAAAATAATCAATAGGCAGTGACCAGAAAAAAAGGAAATAGCCTTAAGTTCAGCCAGCAAACGTTTCGCTAACGTTCGCTAACTATTTGATTGGTCTCCGAAGTGGCCATTTTGGTTTAACGTGAGGCGCCTAAACCAGTCTAGCGGTTTAACGCAGCCCAGGTATCAGTAATGTATTACGGTAGCATCTGTTCCAGATATAAAAAGGGGAGGAATTGCTCCTTGACTAGGGTATTATGAGATTGGGGGGGGGGGGGGGGGGGGGGGGGTACTGTCTATCACAATACGTACCATTATATAGTATTTGCAGCAGTGCCAGCAATATTTTGAGGAAGATTTCTAGCAATGTAAAATAATTTCCAAACTCGTTACATAAATTTCGTATATCAGTCTCATTCATGCAATATATATATTGATTGATTGATTGATTGATTGATTGATTGATTGATTGATTATTATATATTTGTTTTTACTGTATTTTTAGTTACAGTGAAAATATAGAAGCGATATTTGAAATATTGTATTACCGAAACTTACAGGTGGAACAGGTTCATGCTAAATTATTAAAGTCTAATTATTCAGGTCAATATTGCACTATTGTTTTTTAGTTTGATTATTACCAAAATATCTAATCATATTTTCAAAAAAAAAAGTAGTTTAAAAAATTGCACCCATGAAAAGCAATGACGGTAAAATATCTGAACTTAATTGCATATATACAATAACCTGTACTGTAACTCGATTCATGTTTTGTTTTGTTTTGTTTTGTTTTGTTTGTTATTTATTTGGACGATCGCTTTCACAAAAGTGTAATGAAATTATTATCAGTTTAATTGTCGTTATATAATCGGTCATTTTTATTGAAATTTCTTTCAAAAAGACCACTGTTCTGCCAGAATGCCCCTCGTCCTACCGAAACATAATTTATGACGGCGTCACGTGTTTTCGATCGACTACGAGAGAGATATAAATAAAATATAAAAAAAATGAAGAAAGAAATGTTTTATTTAACGACGCACTCAACACATTTTATTTACGGTTATATGGCGTCAGACATCTGGTTAAGGACCACACAGATTTTGAGAGGAAACCCGCTGTCGCCACTACATGGGCTACTCTTCCGATTAGCAGCAAGGGGTCTTTTATTTGCGCTTCCACAGGCAGGATAGCACAAACCATGGCCTTTGTTGAACCAGTTATGGATCACTGGTCGGTGTAAGTGGTTTACACCTACCCATTGAGCCTTGCGGAGCACTCACTCAGGGTTTGGAGTCGGTATCTGGATTAAAAATCCCATGCCTCGACTGGGATCCGAACCCAGTGCCTACCAGCCTGTAGACCGATGGCCTGCCACGACGCCACCAAGGCCGGTAAAAATATAAATGGCATTTCTATAAAATACAATAAAGTGTTAATCTGAAGGTGACAAAAACGATATATTTCTATCAACAGCTAGTTATTCCAAAATACACCTGGTATTGATTGAAACCACCGGCCTCGGTGGCGTCGTCGTTAAATAAAACATTTCTTTCTTTGATTGAAACCAACTAAAACCAAGCCATCACCGTCTGTCTGAGAAAAATGAATCGACATGTTACCTGCTCATGAATCTTTGGCGCTTTCCCTGTTTTGTTAGTATTTAAAAGCGGTAATTTAAATTTTTAACGGCAGATAAATTTCCAAAATTAAATTTTATTTTCACACAGATTGACGAATTGTATTAATACACTCATAGTTATTTATTAATAAAAAAAAATCATTATTATTAAGAATCACATGGAATATAACAAACCTTATATACAATTTCAATTATTATTCAATCATTTTTTAAAAGTAAAACCGCAATTTGTTTTGTTGTGCATTCTTTATTTCTGGCGAGATGATCAGTGGTGCTTTGGCTCTTGTCAGTCTTTAATGGCTTGTTGTTTTATTTTTCTAGTAACTAATTTAGTGGGATTTTTGGAGTCAAAAATTAAGAAAAATGTATATAATAAATAGACCACTTCATGGTTTTCACGCATTGCTTCGCACATCACTCGTTGACATAAAAAATCGTACACACACACACACATAGCCAAACACACACACACACGCACACACACGCACGCACGCACACACACACACGCACACACAAAGGCACACACACGCACACGCACTTTCTCTGCGTGTGTGTGTGTGTCTATCTCTCTCTCTCTCTCTCTCTCTCTCTCTCTCTCTCTCTCTCTCTCTCTCTCTCTCTCTCTCTCTCTCTCTCTCTTTGTGTCGTTATTAAACAAAAGCTACTTCAGCTATTTCAATCTCTCATCAGTCTATGTTGACATAATAAACACGCGAAGTGTGAACTAATACTCACGCCAGATTTCCACTTGATAACGTCCCCTGATGCACCTATAGCCCATACATGGGGTCTGGGTCATGGTAAAATAATCTCCGTTCCTGTACGTGACGCCGTTCACGACGCAGTTCGTCCAAGTCTGACCTTTTTGTTAAGGACAATGATACTTAGTTACATTTAGCTAGCATTCCCAGACAATAATATACGTTTTCACCTGATCTATCTATCTATCCATCTATCCATCTATCCATCCATCCATCCATCTATCTATCTTGTTATATATCTACATATATATGTGTGCATAGATGTATGGATATATTGATATGTATAAATCTATTGTTTTAACTGAACATTATCATCAAAAACATTTATATTTTGTTTTCTAGATGCTTGCAAAACGCAAGTAGAATGGCATGGAGCGGAGTAGAGTGGCGTGTCTTGAGTGGCGTGACGTAGAGTGGAGTGGAGTGGAGTAGAGTATACCCATGGAAACTGGTTCTTATGCATGTACTGCACAACGTATTATGTTTAACTGTAATGAAGAAAAACGTAAATCGTTTTCAATAAATTATTTTTGGTCATTCGTAAACATGAGACGATTTGCACAATTATGTTGATGTGATAATTTTTTTGGCGGTCAAATTTTAACCATTTACAAACTTTGCAGTTTGTTTGAGACCATTCTTTATGATGCACAGGACCTGCTCCCGACGAGTATATAGTATACATAAATAGACACCCACCTTCACAACTCATCGCTTTCTTTTTGATGCACAGGACCTGTTCCCGACGAGTATATAGTATACATAAATAGACACCCACGTTCACAACTCATCGCATTCTTTTTGGTGCACAGGACCTTTTCCCGACGAGTATATAGTATACATAAATAGACACCCACGTTCACAACTCATCGCATTCTTTTTTGTGCACAGGACCTTTTCCCGACGAGTATATAGTATACATAAATAGACACCCACGTTCACAACTCATCGCATTCTTTTTGGCGCACAGGACCTTTTCCCGACGAGTATAGAGTATACATAAATAGACACCCACGTTCACAACTCATCGCATCTCAAGCGAACGCCCTATCAACGAGACACTTTTCGGTTGCTTCATTAACACACTTATACATTTTAAAACAAAACGTATTGCATTTCGAAGTTATTTCTTTATCTTTACAACATAGCAATATGCTTTTCTGTAGCCATGGTGCAATCTTTTTTTATTTATTTAGTAACGAATGCAACTTACGTCGCGTTCTTGGGTGTCCAACCGACTCGGATGGTGCGGCGGTACATAGGACCAACAGAGAGTAGAGGGCAACAGAAAACAGCATCATTGTAACCTAAACAGAAAGCAAATATTTTTAACATGAGGTTAATTTCTACAAACAGACAATATAACCCTAATTTTGTTTATAAGTTATGCTTTGTTAACAAAAGAGTTAAAAGATACATTTATCAAAGAATGGGCTTCATGGGTTGATTGAAAACATATTTTATTACAAAAACAACAAAAGGATTAGGCACAAGTTTGCCAACTTACTAGGCCGTTTCATATATGCATACAATATAACACTAATGGCGACATTATATAATTATAATATAACAGTAATGTATACATATATGTATATATATAATTTATATTCAAATTTATCGCCATAACAATCAAACTGAGGAACACAACAGGATTTTGCAAGAAACTAGAGATACACAAACAGAAGCAAATCATTAATATGTGCAGCAGTGGTTGGGGATGCTCTCATCCGTGACATTGCTATGTTTGTGATCTGGGACAATATCACAAATAACAAGAAGAAGAAAGAAAAAAGAAAGAAAGAAAGAAATATAGAAAAAAAGAAAGAAAGAATTAAGAAAAAAGATGGAAAATATCTGAAATAACTAGTTTATTTCAATTTTTACAATGAATACCAAAGCTTTAATTTAATAATAATTATATATAACCATAATCTTTAATCTTCAAATGTTTTGATTTAAATGGAGAATCAAACGACAACTAGTTCGAGTATTAAGGAAACGAACTCAACACCAAAACGTTTATGAATCTGAAAATGTTTCTAAAGAGTTCTCTACTGTGAGAGTAACACCATCTACCATTACCACCACTACTAAGGCCACTACTACAATTATTATGTTTGTCATCTTAAAAAAACCCAGTTCAGTAGGTATAGGATAAACAACACTGAAACCTTACGTCAGATACAATGAATCCAGCTGCAACTCTCTTAAGTTTTGATGTCAGTCGTGCAGCTAGACTTTTTGATCCTGTTTGTATTCAAATTTGAAGATCAGAACAGTTATGTCCTCATTGACGGCTAGGTAACGTAACAAACAGGAAACAATGTCGACGCAAGTTATTGATAAATGGTAGTTGTATAATAATTTACGATTTTACGTACAATTGTATTCTGCCATATAACCACCTGTTACCCTACGTCATACTCCGACTCTCTCGTCAGTTTCTTTGATAACTGCAGTAGCAAACGATTTATACTCTGCGCATGGGTGTATCTAGTGCAATGGTTGAACAACAAAAGTTAAAGTTTGTTTTGTTTGACTACACCACTAGAGCACATTGATTTATTAATCATCGGCTATTGTACGTCAAACATTTGGTATTTTTTTACATATAGTCTTAGAGAGGAAACCAGCTAAGTTTTTCCATTAGTAGCACCGGCCTCGGTGGCGTCGTGGTAGGCCATCGGTCTACAGGCTGGTAGGTACTGGGTTCGGATCCCAGTCGAGGCATGGGATTTTTAATCCAGATACCGACTCCAAACCCTGAGTGAGTGCTCCGCAAGGCTCAATGGGTAGGTGTAAATCACTTGCACCGACCAGTGATCCATAACTGGTTCAACAAAGGCCATGGTTTGTGCTATCCTGCCTGTGGGAAGCGCAAATAAAAGATCCCTTGCTGCTAATCGGAAAGAGTAGCACATGTAGTGGCGACAGCGGGTTTCCTCTCAAAATCTGTGTGGTCCTTAACCATATGTCTGACGCCATATAACCGTAAATAAAATGTGTTGAGTGAGTCGTTAAATGAAACATTTCTTTCTTTCTTTCTTTCCATTAGTAGCAAGGGGTCTTTTATATGCACCATCCCACAGACAAGATAGCACATACCACGACCTTTGATATACCAGTCGTGGTCCACTGGCTGAAACGAGATATAGCCCAATGGGCCCACCAACAAGGATCGATCCTAGACCGACCGCGCATCAAGCTAACACTTTACCATTGGGCTACATCCCTCCGTGGTTGAACAAGGGAAGGTAACAATGTTTCCCCTGTTATGCGTGTACAAATTGTAGTTAAATATAAACAAGAGAAGTCCTTTCTTCTTAGCTATACTAGCACTAAATACTTAATACTTTGTTTTACAATATGTAACACAGATAACATCGTGGCATAGTTTATTTCATACAAAATTGTAAACAAATAAATACACTTCGGTTTTAAATCGTTAATTCAAACAATCTAATTAAAATTAGCTCCACTATTACATGTGGATCTAACAGCAGCCCGTTGGAGCTCATGTCCAGTTGACCTTTCATTCGACCAATCAAAACCTTACTTGCAAAATCATGCCAGTGATTTGAAAAGAATTTGAAAACATTCGGGATTATGCCGAGGGTATACGAAATAATTCGGGTGAATTACGAAGTATGCCGGAAACTAATTGCAATATAACATTTTATATAAAATTCGTTTCAAGACGAAAAAAAAAAAAAAAACCGTGATGGTGTAGCCATAAAACCTGTTTATAGTGTAACCATGTAGGTTTTATTGTTTTAATGATTTTATTATGCACAACGCACATGCACCTAAACCTTTGGCTAGGAACTGTAGGCACATGCATTTACCTGTCTTTATATCTGACCTCTGACCAGGGACAGTGACGATCAACCAATAGACTGGCCAGCTGTGTTTGACCCAGTTGGTGGCTATTCTTTGTCACTCACCTGACATTCCTTTACCTGTCACGAGCTGCACAGGCCACGCATTCATCTGCTTTAATCGTACACAGGAATAATTGACGTTTTGACGGTGTTGGTGTTACCGCCCTAAAGCCCACAGCTAAAGGGTTTATTCGACGATATACTTATATTCTCCGGAATAAAGAACCCTATAAAACCACTTCACCGAGTCCAGTTGTCTGTTCGGGGGATTTAACAATAGTAGTATACAATCCAAAGTTTATTGCTGAACTTTTCCCCCTGGTTTTTTTTTAATGTTGAAATAGACCAACAAGTTCGCCTATTGCATAAATAGTCCGATATTTTTAGACTTTGTATGCTCCCGAATAACGCAATAAAAGGCGAAGTGTAATTGGTCGATATTTAAGTTGTTATTTATAGATGAAATGTCACATGGACATGGGAGTCCACGCAATGCTGTTAGATCTACTGGCTAGACCCAGTAGAGCTAATTTTAATCAGATTGTAATTCAAAATTACATAAAGCGTCACTGATAGTCCCGAAGGAAGGAAGGAAACGTTTTTTTATTTCACGATGCACTCACCACATTTTATTTACGGTTAGTATGGCGTCGGAAGAAGGTGTCCAAATGCATGATTCGAACTAGCCGATGGGTCGAACAAATTAACGGCCTCCAACGGTGTTCGACCCAATGGGCTTAAATTGTGTGTGTGCGTGTGTGCGTGCGTGTATACATTAATCACAATTATGTAATACCTATAGCAGTTCTGTATAATACAATCTGATTGACAAAACCAAAAAATGTGATCAGGGCCGTATCTCTAAATAGTGCAGTCGAATGACAAAACAGTGGTTGATACCATTAAAGGGATATTCCTGAGTTTGCTGCAATTTTTAAGACGTTATTGACTAAAAGAGACTTTTTAACGATTGTAATTACATATCAAATATACTGTCCAGCATAAAATATTAGTGGCTGTATATTAAACGTGTTTCTGATCGTTCTAATATTTGTACTAGGTTAAATTACATTCTATTTCCTAAAATAAGCTTTTTTCGTACGTACGAAATTATTTGAAGACAAAATCCAGTTTGGGCTTCTTACAAATATTAAGACGACCACAAATACATTGAATATACAAACACTGATATTATAAACAAGAAAATATATTTAATATGTAAGTTTAATTGTAGAAATATTTTATTAGTCGGAAGCATCTTACAATGCAGCAAACTCAGGAATGTCCCTTTAAGTAAATACAATACCAAATGCAGTAGGTAAGCTGGAGGGTTCAGCTGTTGTTTATTTGTATTATTATTACAGATGGCGAGTCATGCTTGAATCTTAGACATATGGCAACGATATCAATAAAACAACCAGGTCAGGGACCGTCCCAGTAGCGGCCGACCACCCGTGACAACCCCTCGCTGCAGGAAATCTGGCTGATCCTTCCTCAGATCTGGAATGACATTCCCAGGAACTTTCTCCAGCGTTTAGTGGCCTCAATGAGACGACGGTGCCATGCCTGTATCAATGCTCAAAGTGGACACACTCGCTACTGACTGTGTGAACTTCGCTCTGGACCCCCTCTAGTGATGTAGCTCATTTGCATATGGCAGGTGCGCCCTTTTCATGGATTATTGCTCGTTTCCATACCTTCGGACATTTCTCTTTCCATGTTATAACGTTTCATACACGGCAGTAAAAACTTATTATCAATTATCTTTGTCTTTTGTATGTCACAATAACGTTTACCTTTTAGTATACAATCTTTCCAAAACATACTGTTTACTTTGGCCATTAAAAACGTTGGATAAGAATTCCCGAATCCAGGAATATTATTAAAATTTGGGTAGACTGCAAGAATGAGACTCTTCTATTTGTCATTTTGTGTAACATCAAAAATACTTTCTGATCCGTATGATTTTAAGAACTTTTCCATTTGCATATATATCAAACATATCCAGTCGACCTTCACTAACAGAACGATAACTATCGTTCTCTTGATTCTATCAGGGTTTTTTTTTTCAGAAACAAACAACAAACAAAGTAAACAGAAACAAACAACAACAAACACTTAGATAAAATACTGATAAAAATAAAATATTTTATAGTAATCCAAAAGCCAAAGATTGATTCCTTGAAAGGTAACACATGGTTTATTGTATCGTTAAAAGGTAGCACATGGTTTATTGTATCGTTGAAAGGTAACACATGGTTTATTGTATCGTTGAAAGGTAACACATGGTTTATTGTATCGTTGAAAGGTAACACAGGTTTATTGTATCGTTGAAAGGTAACACAGATTTATTGTATCGTTGAAAGGTAACACATGGTTTATTGTATCGTTGAAAGGTAACACATGGTTTATTGTATCGTTGAAAGGTAACACAGGTTTATTGTATCGTTGAAAGGTAACACATGGTTTATTGTATCGTTGAAAGGTAACACAGGTTTATTGTATCGTTGAAAGGTAACACATGGTTTATTGTTACAAGATTACTCAATAATAGATCTTTTATTTGCCAGGCCACGTGTCAACACAGCGCACGGAAAGATACGACCCCATATCCACACAAGTACATGGATTGTGGTAACGTCCATCGTCAAAACGATAGGGGAAAGTAGCTGGCCCTGGCGAATGACATACTCCATTGGCATCTTGACACATTCTGAAACCTGTAAAAAGCAGAATAAAGCACATTTAAGGAGAATTTTGTTTTAATTCTTCTTATGAAATATAACGATAATACCTTGTGTGTGTGAACTGACGTATGCATTAATAGACATCAAACAAAAACATTTCAATAGCAGCTTTACATTGAATGTTGTCTAGCGTTCTAAAAACATAATAATAATAACAATAATAACAATAATACAAATAAACAACAGCTGAACCCTCCAGCATACGCTACTGTATTTAGTATTGTAGTTATTTAAAGGGACATTTCTGAGTTTGTTGCATTGTAAGATGTTTCCGACTAATAAAATATTTCTACGATTAAACGTACATATTAAATATATTTTCTTGTTTAGAATATCAGTGTCTGTATATTCAATGTGTTTCTGGTCGTCTTAATATTTGTAAGAAGCCCAAACTGGATTCTGTCTTCAAATAATTTCGTACGTACGAAAAAATAATATTTTAGGAAATAAAATGAAATTTAACCTAGTAAAACTATTAGAACGTTCAGAAACACGTTTAATATACAGCCACTAATATTTTATGTAGAAAAATATATTTGATATGTAACTACAATCGTTAAAAAGGCTCTGTTAGTCGACAACATATTAAAAGTTGCAGCAAACCCAGGAGTGTCGCTTTAAAATATGTTTATAGTAGCGTTTCTCTAACTTTTTGACTAACGGCACATTAATATGCATTCGGTATCACCCCAACCCCAAACACAGAATCCCAAAAACATCCAATAAAAATACATCTCCTCCATCCCACCCACACACGCTGAAAAACAAAACAAAAAACAAACACGTTTAGAAACCTTGTGTGCACCCATTCTGATGGGCAGCAGATTTAGAGAAAGACAATTAGACAACAGACATGAATCCATTATTTTTAAAATCTCATTATTAAGTAGTTATATTTATATCAGCTGGTACCTTGGTTTACATTGTAGAAACCTATCATATTTCCGCGTTGCTCGCATCGTTGTACGGAACATTTAACCCGTCTTTGTGAATTTATAGGATGGCACTGACCTCTTTCGTCCCGGCACTCTGTGGAATTAAAAATAGCCAATAGTATTTTTAACAACAATATTTTACAGCTACTAATTTCCTAGAACCAATATTCCAACCCCACGATTGTTACATACATAGACTAAGCCGTTGTTTGTATTGTTCTGTCTCCCTCGCTCCCCCCCCCCCCCTCTCTCTCTCTCTCTCTCTCTCTCTCTCTCTCTCCTCTCTCTCTCTATTCTCTCTCTCTCCTCTCCTCTTCTCTCTCACTCTCTCTGTCTCTCTCTCTCTCTCTCTCTCTCTCTCTCTCTCTCTCTCTCTCTCTCTCTCTCTCTCTCTCTCTCTCTCTCTCTCTCTCTCTCCTCTTCTGTCTATTCTCTCTCTCTCTCATTCTCTCTCACTCTCTCTGTCTCTCACTCATTCTCTCTCTCTCTCTCTCTCTCTCTCTCTCTCTCTCTCATTCTCTCTTTGTCTCTCACTCATTCTCTGTCTACTCTCTCTCTGTCTCTCTCTCTCTCTCTCTCTCTCTCTCTCTCTCTCTCTCTCTCTCTCTCTCTCTCTCTCTCTCTCTCTCTCCTTTTTATCCTTTGTCTACAAAATGAGAAACCCAGTGTCCCACATAAGCTACCGATTAGCAGCAATCGATTTTATATGCACTACTCCCATTTATAGCAGTACATTCCCCGTTCTTTCATATACCATTAGCTGGGACATGAAAAACCGAATTACATAGATTCGAACCTGCTATTTCAGGACCTTAATTGGATATAAGCAAAAAAGTAAGTTGAAATGCCCACATGCACTGGTGCATTCCATCTCATGCTTTTGGCAGGTACACGTTTGAGTAGTGCACCCTCCCGAACAGTCGCAGTGAATCATCTGAATAAGTGCCTCTGGAGCAGGCCTTTTGTCTGCCATCACCAGAATGAGTTTTTCATCTTCTAACCTCCATCCCCACTCAGACGGATCCATTTTATTACTACAGCACATCCACTCCATAATCTGACAGTAAGTCCGCAGGGAATGAAATTTACAGGCCGAGGTGGTTGGTAGGCCTCAGATTACAGTTATCTTCCCATTTGGTTGTCCAAAATCCGGAAATTTGTCGCGCATGTAGTCTGCTGTTTGACTGTGATTATTTCATGGCAGACAGCTATGAAGTGGCAACTATTTGACTGAAGTTGACAGGGGAGAGCATGTAGTTTGTAAACATGTGTAACTTGTTGACATTGAAGACTTGTTTGTGGTAATTCTGGCCCATGCAAAAGTAGTGGTTGTGTTTGTTTAAACCAATATCCTGGGAGAAAGAGTTGGACAACAGGAGTCGTCCTTTTCAGGGTATGCGTCCCCCAGACAGGCAAAGGTACATACAAAATCCATGGACCTGCTGATATTAATAAAAATGTTATAGCCACTAAGGCTATATAGAAACATATAGCGTAATTAATTGTGGTATGTGGCCTGGTGGTAATCTTTCAGGCGTGATGAAAGACTTAGCTTTTGCAACCTTTTTGCACAGCATATCGTCGCTGAACTAAGAAAACCTTGTATGTGCAGTTTTGGCATTATTAACTTTTTTATTCTTTCAGAAGCAGACCTCTATTATCTTTCTGGTGTCAACACCTCGTACATGTCCAGAAAGTATGAAAAATGTCAAATAAGTAAAACACGTATTTGAAAACCACTGTTTATCTGTTTTGAAAACCTCGTATCTACCAATTGATTATTTTTATCCCTATCATATTTCGACCTTTTCTATCAGGTAACGGTAAATTGTTAGTGACCAAAGTGTCTATATTGTATATATGTACATATTATGTATTCAACTGGTGGTCAAGGAAAAGCTATCATACCAGAAAAGAAGTGTAGGCCCACCAGGAATTTCCGTTTTTAAGGTCCAAGCATAAATTAAAAAAACACCATCTTGGAGAAGATAAAGGTTTATCTAAAATTAAGCCTGGGACTTACATTAAGAAGCTGAAAAAACTGTATGCTATACATGGACATATAATAAAGGGAAAAAGTCCAAGTTAGGGTAGCAGCAGACAACATACATGTAATACCATTCAATGACAATGCAGCACATGTTTCAATACCATTATGTAGGACAGGAGGAACAGTTATTAATTTTAACTGATCAGGGCTTCTAGAATTTTTATAAAATCCACTAGCCATGGGATCAGTAATTTTAAAAATGTACTAGCCACGATCACACATTCACTAGCCCTACATTACTTTAAGTTAATAAAATTTTACTAAATAATAGTAATAATCAGATATGTCAGAGGGACTATACTAAAGAGGCTTAAAAACACTGACATTAGGGGTTGGAGTGGGGTCAGTATATTCATATTTACAAAATAGACTTAACTGCAACATTTGACAAATTTTTTTTGTCACTAGCCGTCGGGCATGGCAATTGTAGTTATTTACTAGCCCAACATTGAATATCACTAGCCACGGGAGTGGGGCTACCATAATCTAGAAGCCCCGCTGATGAAGAGCAGCGCTTATATATATTCTAGACACCTAGCTGTTTCATAGTTGAGGAAAGTGGAGGAGGTACACCCGACGCGTATAGATATAACTGTCTGCTTTGGATTATTATAATGGATACCCGATGTTTACTTCATGTAAAATTTAAGTTTTTAGGTAGTCGATTCTTTGGGAAGCCACTGCACATGTTTCATATTATCGAGTTATTAATTACGCAAAAATTATGTATGGTATCGATTAATATGTAGGTTTATTTGTTTATTTTATTTTATTTTATTCTTGTTATTTATGTAATGAAAGCAAACATGATGATGCATCTTTACTTAAATTTATTAAAAATCTCTAGTTATAAAATTTCCTCCAGTTACACAGTATATCAGATGTCATTTGTTAGCCCAAGGAATACTTCTATTAAGATATTATCCGCATTCATGCCAATAATTTTAAATGTGGCGAATGTTCCTGTTTTTAAACCTATGGGCTTCATTTCACGTGAATCCCAATAATCTTGGGATGAAGTAAATGTTGCTGAACCTATGAATCATGTCTAAGATTTTAAACATTTTAGTTTATTCCTAAAAACGTGAGACAAGTATGTTCAGCTAAAACGAAATGTATTACTTTGAATATATTTGTGGATAATCTCTTAAAAGACACATTTTCTAAACCATTGATGAATATTTTTGTCAGTTATCCTAAATGGACAATGAACAATTCATGTACACATTATATTGTGATACACCATAAAAAGTGACAGACAGCCACCCCATGGGAAACCTACCATGTAACTTTTAAGGTCTAATATACAAGGTTTATTAAAACGTTGATACACCTAATCTATTGGTGATCCGGGGCCAAATTTCACAAAGGCATTTATTGTAATCATGTTAAGCATTCGCTTGTGAAAATGTTTCCTTTGGTAATATTTTGTAAATTCATCATTGCGTCATATTCTTAAATGTAGCAAACAATACTAATGAACATTACAAATGTTCAGAAAATACAGTCTTAAAATTTGGCCCTTACATGTTGCAGCCTGGTCAAGAATGTAACTTTTAAGGTCTAATATACAAGGTTTATTAAAACGTTGATACACCTAATCTATTGGTGATCCGGGGCCAATTTCACAAAGACATTTACTGTAATCATGGTAAGCATTCGCTTGTGAAAATGTTTTCTTTGGTAATATTTTGTAAATTCATCATTGCGTCATATTCTTAAATGTAGCAAACAATACTAATGAACATTACAAATGTCTAGAAAATACAGTCTTAAAATTTGGCCCTTACATGTTGCAGCCTGGTCAAGAATGTTTGTGGGTGGGGGTGGAGAGGAGGGTTCATTAAACTGCCCCTGATTTAAGCGATTTAAAAACAAAATACTGTTCTCTAAACATCGCTTAGCACAGTCTAGGCTCTAGCCCCCCCCCCCCCCCCACCCCGCCCCTGTACAATGACCTGCATATGTACCTGCAGGTCAATTTCAATTTTTTTTTTTTTACCAACAGCAGATTAACAGTCAGTTAAACTAAACAACCTTTATGACATTGGCACCTGACTGATTGGGCAAGACATGTTTTTAAAAATTAATTTTAATGACGAATTCCTGGTCCAGCAAAGGACACCTGGTCATATGCGTGGCTTAACTGTTGAAAATGAGGTCAAGTGCACATGGCAAGTACGGTAACTGATTCAGGGCCTCGTTCCATGAAGTGATCTTAGCGTTAAGATCACCTTAAGTACATAATACATAATGTTACATTTAAAACCTCAAGGTAACGCGTTGGAAACAGCAAAATATAGCAAAATAAGGCACTGGCGGCTATTTTGTTTAACATAAGATTTTTTTGCTTTCCCGTGCTCCATTTCTGTCCAACTTTTAATATGTTGTTCAGTATGTCTGAAGGTACAATAAACGACAATAAAACGTTTTGTTGCAATATTTTTGATGTATTGGTATTTTGGCGCTATATTGACCCGCCTACTAGCTGTACAAACGTGTAGGATTGTCTTTCAGTTGTAATCTTTAATAGTGTAACAGTGGAAAGTGTTCATCCCACCTCGTTCATCCCCCTTAAAGGCTGTGAATCCTGTCTCTCTTAATCGGGGGCGGGTCAAATCTCACCACAACCGCCCAACACCCATTTATAATTTCCCCAGTGCTTGGTAAACTTGCTAACCAGTCCAACAACACATACTATCATAGTCTTGGCATAAATAACTCGGATATGTCGAAATTGTAATGTCCTTGCACGCAGTGTAAATAAACCCCTGTCATAGCAAATCTTAGGAAATCGGCGCATCTACTAAATATGTCAAACTTAACTGTCGGCAGAGACAGATGAGTTGCACAAAGACGGCAAACGTGTCGGCAACATCCGTCTGGGATATAGATACGGAGTGTTCACCTTAATTCAGCTGTCGTTCTCCAAAGATTATCCAATAATTTTTGTTATTCCACTAATAAGTAGAGGCTATTTCACTGATGGTTTTTTTATTCGATTTTTATGTCAACGATTGATATGTAAAAACAAAAACCATATCGTGAATATTGTTTTCACACATCACGAGATATCGCACACCAATCATTACCAGGGGCGTGATCAGCAGGATAAAATTGTTTTTAAAGGCGAGGTTTTTTTTTTTTTTTTTTTTTTTTTTTTGGGGGGGGGGTGAGTTGTTTTGTTTTGTTTTTGTTGTTTTTTGGGTGGGTTGTTTTGTTTTGTTTTTGTTGTTTTTTGGGTGGGTTGTTTTGTTTTGTTTTTGTGTGGTTTTTTGCGCCTAGAACGTTAAAAGAATGTGATATAATAAAACACAATGGTACCAGTCCATTCTCCCCATCCCCCATAGAACATAAAGTTTTTTTGTTTATCGACACCACTAGAGCACATTCATTTATTAATCATCGGCTATTGGATGTCAAACATTTGGTAATTTTGACGTTTAGTCTTAGAGAGGAAACCCGCTAATCGTGGAACGAGAAATAGCCCAATGGGCCCACTTACGGGAATCGATCTTAGAGCGACCGCTCACTAGGCGATCGCTTTACCACTGGACTACGTCCCACCCCTTTAAAAATGCGATGCACTAAAACACGATCGTACCATTGTTAACGAGGGTTTTCCCCATTCCTCATATAACATGTTAAGCAGATTTACTTACCCTGCCTCACCATCCCCCACAGAACATGGTTCAGAAAATCTACTTACCCCACCCCCCACCCCCACCCATCCACCACAAAACATGGTTCACAGAATCTACTTACCCTGCCCCCCCCCCCCCCTTCCCCAGAAAACATGGTTCAACGGGTTTACTTACCCTGCCTCCCCATCCCCCATACAACATGTTCAGTAGATTTACTTACCCTGCCTAGCGGCCACGAATCCAATCCAGTTTCCTCTTTTCTCACATCGATGCACAGCGCAGCCCATGCGAACTTCTGAATTTATGTCGTGACAGGTGCCCTTATATTGGCAATCTGAAATATAATAGCAAATTTAGTAAAACTCATTTTATAACAGGTAAGGCATCTATAGCGCTTTCCACAGGAGCGCCTTTATTGATACATGGAATTTATTACAAGTTATTTATTTCTGATGCGATTCTTTTCTAAATTGCACACAAAACTAATTTTTAAAAATTGTTATTTCAAAAATACTTTTACGTTTCTTTTTACGTCAAACCAAACAAAAATTATTTAAAAAAAAAAAACATTTTGTAGGACTATAGTATATATATTTTTTTCTGCTGGGGTGTTTCTAAACATTCATTCATTCATTCATTCATTCATTCTTTCTTTCTTTCTTTCTTTCTTTCTTTCTTTTATACTTCAGAAGAACCAAGCCAACCAAGATATTGCATGTCCTCCACCAATAACAACATATGTATTCGTGGTGTTCGTTTTGGATACATACGCATGCACCATTGCACGGACGCACGCACTCGCGAGGTGATCATTGCGATGGAGTAGAAATCAATACCCACGCCACTGGCCCCAGACTGTCGTGGTTGAGCCACACGGCTGGTAGGTACAGGGTTCGCAGCCCGGTACCGGCTCCCACCCAAAGTGAGTTTTAACGACTCAATGGTTAGGTGTAAGACCAGTATACTCACTTCTCTCTCATTAACCACTAACGACTAACAACTAACCACTAACCCACTGTCCTGGACAGACAGCCCAGATAGCTTACATGTGTGCCCATGACAGCGTGCTTGAACCTTAATTGGATATAAGCACGAAAATAAGTTGAAATAAATAAATACTCACGCCAAACCTCCATTTGATAACCACCATTGCTGCACTTATACCAGAGACATGGCGAGTTGTTCAATGTGAAATACTCTCCGTGTCTGTAGGCGACACCTTTCACAATGCAGTCCGTCCAACTCTGACCTTTTGTAAGGAAAATGATAGAGATTAGTTACATTGTAATGCCAAATGTATGTAGATAGGACAAACTGTACATTCCCAGACCCCTAGGACGCGGGGAGGGGCTTGTGTATTGGTGGGACACAATGCACGTTTTCGCCGTATCCATCTATCTATCTATCTATCTATCTATCTCTATCTATCTATCTAGCTAGCTAGCTATCTATCTATCTATCTATCTAGCTATCTATCTATCTCTTTTTGTCTGTTTGTCTGCCTGTCTGTCTGTCTGTCTGTCTGTCTATCTATCTATCTACCTTTTCCCACTCACTCATGAAGTGGCGACAGCGGGTTTCCTCTCTCAAGACCGGCCTCGGTGGCGTCGTGGCAGGCCATCGGTCTACAGGCTGTTAGGTACTGGGTTCGGATCCCAGTCGAGGCATTGGATTTTTAATCCAGATACCGACTCCAAACCCTGAGTGAGTGCTCCGCAAGGCTCAATGAGTAGGTGTAAACCACTTGCACCGACCAGTGATCCATAACTGGTTGAACAAAGGCCATGGTTTGTGCTATCCTGCCTGTGGGAAGTGCAAATAAAAGATCCCTTGCTGCCTGTCAAAAAAAGAGTAGCCTATGTGGCGACAGCGGGTTTCCTCTTCAAAACAGTGTCAAAATGACCATATGTTTGACGTCCAATAGCCGATGATAAGATAAAAAATCAATGTGCTCTAGTGGCGTCGTTAAATAAAACAAACTTTACTTTACTTCCTCTCTCAATATCTGTGTGGTCCTTAACCATATGTCTGACGCCATATAAACGTAAATAAAATATGTTGAGTGCGTCGTTAAATAAAACATTTCTTTATATATATATATATATATATATATATATATATATATATATATATATATATATATATATATATATTCAAATGCGTTTTATTTTGAGAATTTGTTTTTTATTATTATCTTTCGAAGAATCGGGTTTTGTCCCTCTCTTTAGTAACAAATTCAACTTGCGTCGAGTTCTAGAGTGTCCAAGCGACTTGAATGGTGTGGCGGTACATAGGACCAACAGAGAGCAGAGAGCAACAGTACACAGCATCATTTTAACCTAAACAGAAAGAAAGAAAATAATTATTATATTTTACATTTTAACAAGCGAGTGTGCAGATGGGAGGAGGTGGGGTGGGTTCGAATCCCCACACACAAAGCGAGTTTTTAAAAGAACAGTTGTTCGAGATAAACATACAGTCAATGGGAAAACGAGAGAGCAGAGATTGAAATAACGACGTTCGCCTGTTACTCTAAGTCCACCGAGATGTGATCTTCATTCTTCACTAGTTAAAGTAAAAATGATGTCACTCGGACTATCATCTTGATAACTGGTCAAGGGCGTAGGACGGTGCCAAAACGTGGGGGGGGGGGGGGGGGGGGGGTCACACACACGCACACGCACACGCACACGCACACACACACACACATATATATATATATATATATATATATATATATATATATATATATATATATACTGACACACAATGAAAACGCAAAAACAAATTTTCATTGCAAATAACGACAAACTATTAATGAATTGGTGGATAATGTAATATGACATTAATGACTGGTATTCATGAGATACATTCACATGGAAACATGGCCAGTTATCATCAGTAATCGAGTTGCATTCGTAATCGAAAAGTTCAACCCCCCCCCCCCCCCCCCCCCATATCAAGGTCAGTATCTGGTGTGTCCACCATTGGCCCGTGAGCATGCGTGAAGACGACGGGGAAAGGATTGGCACAAACATCTCAAATAAGCCACAGGAATGTTCCTCCACTCCTCCTGCTACGCCTGTGTAAACTCAGCGACGTTACGCGGTGGTGGCTGGCGGTGACGTACACGACGTCCTAACTCATCTCACATGTGTTCAATTGGGTTCAAATCCGGTGAAACGGCGGGCCAGTTCATAACGGTGATACCGGCTTGTTGCAGGAATGCTTGGGTAATTCTTGCAGTATGTGGACGGGCATTATCTTGTTGAAACAGAAGGGGACCTCCTGGTCTTCGGTGACGGCGCAAACGTGGCTGGAGAACTGGTCTTAGAATAACGTCAACATAACGCCGGGCTGTAAGGGCATCGTGAACAATGATGAGATCACTCCTGAAATCACAGTTGATTGCCCCTCCCCCTCCCCCCCCCCTCCCCCCCCCCCCTCCATACCATCAGATAACCGCCGCCAAACCGATCACGTTCCCTCACACATCCGTCAGCGTACCGTTCATGGAGTCTCATGTACACACGTGCTCTTCCATTGGCAAAGGAGACAGAGAAACGGGACTCATCTGAGAAAACAATGCTGCGGTAAAAGGTTGGTGGATGATTACCATTCTGGAGAGCAAACTGTAGTCTCGCAGTACGATGTCGCGGTGTCATGATGTTACCGTTGTACGGGCGTCTTCATCTGAGTCCAGCCGTTCTGAGTCGACGGATTACCATCATCGGATGGATATGCCTTCCATGACGTCATATCGTGTTGCTTGCTGTCATCGTCGCAGTTCTGAACCGGTCACGGAGGTTGTGTCGTCGAATCTGCCGATCTTGGCGTGGGGTCGTAACGGGACGTTGACCAGATCGAGGTCGATCACGAACACTCCCGGTCTGTTGATGACGTTCAACAAGTCGTCCAATAGTTTATGGATGGACTCTGAAGGTCCTAGCAACTTGGCTTTGCGAAGTCCCCCCTTGAACCATGCCTAACGCTCGCTCCTTTGTTCTTCTCCGAGTCGTGGCATTCTTAATGTGATGAGGAATATGACACCGTTACGTGACTTTTATGTGTCCACATACTGGCATTTCACGTGCATTACATGCAGCATGTATGAGCATGTATTGAACGCATTTCACACCATTTTGTGTGTTTCTGCTATTGTATGTGTAACGAGAACAAAACCAGGATTAAAACCTAAACAAAAGTACCAATCAATGCCTTCCTCTCATTGTTATTTTAAGTCCAATAAATATATTTTTCATTAATCACAACAAAATATTGAAAAAGATCTGTTTTGCGTTTTCATTGTGTGTATATATATATATATATATATATATACACACACACACACACACACACACACAATCGCTGCTGCTACGCTTCCTACGCCAGTGCTGGTAACGTGTGTATTCTCCACTATATATTAAGTATGTTTCATTATTAGGATGATATATGTATATTTTAAAAATACTAAACCTGAACAAATATTATTGGAATTAGTGTTATGGTCATTAAGTACTTCTAAAACTACAACTATCATAACGGCCACTCTTCCCACTAATATTGCTAATAATATAGTCAACAAAATTAATGACGTACGTCATATTATTTTTAGCAAGTTTATATCACAGAAGAACATGCCATAACGTCGACACATTACAACGGAAGAAGCTATTTTAAAATATTTAAAAGGAAAAAGCGTGAAAATATTTACTGACCCTTAATTAATTTTGTTCAGTATATTTATTTTTATTTTTTATCAAATGAAATATATTTTAGTAATTATATATTAATCTCCCCCCCCCCCCCCCCCCCCCCCCCCCCAGCTGAAGCTAGACTGAAAACTTACTTCAGCTACGATAAATCCAGCTGCGATTCTTTCAGATTTCACACCAGTCGAGCAGCCAATCTCACGATCCTGCTTTTATTCAAACGTGAAGTTCAGATCAATTATACCCCACTTGGTGTCATGTAATTTAACTTAAAGAGCTAATTGCGATTTATGCTTTCAGTAAAATGATAGTACATGTAATTGATAATATAATGATCCGATGTTTTACCAATATGTTATAATTTATGTGTAATCATTTTTGCCATAGAGTCAGTGACCAGTGCACATACAGAGGTTCATGGAGAGCGTTTTCCTGGGGTATCATGGATCGTAAATTGAGTCCCTACGGTGAACCTGGATTTTATTTCAATGCCATTGTGAAGCCATTGTAGTGGGGCGGCTTGGCTCAAAAAAAAAAGAAGAAAGAAAAAAAGAGGGTTCATTGTGCACTTCCCTTAAAAGCATGAACGTTGGCACATGGTGGGAGTAACCCAATATAAGGATTTTTAGTCATGGGGCCACCGGAAATTGCACCCAGTATGGCTGCCATCTTGAAATCCAAGATGGCCACCATTATACCATTATGGACCTGTTTTGTTTAATATCTCCCTAACTCATACAGATATCGAGACAGTTGAAACGACTATACTTACATTTTGGGGGTCTAGGAATCTAATGCTGACAGATCATGTTTGACATTTGTGGCTGCCATCTTATAATCCAAGATGGCCGCCATCCACAAGCTATTTTGCTCAATATCTAATTTAGTAGTAACGATATCAATACAGTTTTAACGTCTAGACCACATTTTATGGGTCTAGGAATCCAGTGATTACACTGAATATGTGGCTGCCATCTTGAAATCCAAGATGGCCACCATCCACAAGTTATTTTGCTCAATATCTCATTAAGTAGCTGGGCCGAGAAATATGGAGAGGACCAATTTGTTATTCTGTTTGGAGGGTTTGCACTGAAGACAGCAGGTGACTGGTTAGCAAGAAGAGGCTGAGTAGAAGCAATGTTGTAAGCTGAAATTATTTTAGCCAGATCAGTATTTTACTTTCTGCGAGCTGCACATGTTACACGTACATGTCACGCACACCAAGTTACAGCTGCAGCTTTGAACACACTGCAGCATCACGCATACGATGAATATGCAAGAGCAGCTTGCAAGGATCAACAGTTATCATTCAAGGAATGGTGTCAAAGAAGAACCAAATAATGGCCACAATTCCAGTACTGGAGTCTTGTATTGGCATTAGAGGTTTGCATCTTGACCTTTGTGCGCTCCTTGAGGGAAGCTGACTTTGATATGTACTTAGATGCTGTCTGGGAGCTTCTGACGTGGTTCTTTGCTCTTGATCATACGCACTGTGCGAGATGGATCCCAGTCCATTTGCGAGACATGCTAGGCCTCCATAGGTCACACCCTCAAGTCTTGGAGAAGAATTTCGAACTGAAATGTTCATAGTGCAAAAGAATAAGCTAATATTGTTTTCCATTGCCACGGATCAGGCACATGAGAGGAATAACGTACGCATCAAAGGATACGGAGGAGCCTGATGGGCAATCCCAATGCTCTGCAAAGACGGATGGTTGCTGGCCCAGAGGTTGCAAGAGTGATTTGTGAGTTTGAGATGCCCCAGGGGCATTATGACAGCAAAGCTCAAACGTTGTATCACGACCAAACTGAAAGCATCCATACGTCCTCCGACAAAGATGTCAGATCACTTGTGTCAGTTATTGAGGAGCTTGGTAATCCGTTTCCCGAAGATACCACTGACATTCTGGTTCTCGACAAGGAAAACATCGCAAGCTCATCAGTTACTCACAGTGTGCACAATTTGCAGAATGTGGGGAAGGTGCCTTTGGAAACATTTGTGCAAAAAAAAGGCTCATTGAGTGTAAAAAGCCTCTCGATGATGTCCTCTCCCGCAACAAGTTGCCATTATTTAGCAGCTCCTCAGCCAAAGCCCGGTCTAAAGACAAACTGAAGGTAGTCTTATTAAAGAGCGATGTGCAATTCTTTGCCCGCACTGACATTGCTTGTCAGACACGTGAGGGAAACCTTGATGACTACCCGCCATGGAAATCGGCCTTTCCTTGTCCCAGGCAGGGGAGCTTCAAACAGAAACAAAAAGTGATCTTGTTC